>NW_010123215.1:0-16254 GCF_000699245.1 Pterocles gutturalis
ATGATTCTATGATTCTATGATTTCTGTGAGCGAAAATACATCTTCTTTATTGCTAGAATATGTTAATCCTGGTCTAGAGTAGCTGAAGCCTCCAAGGGAAACAAGAAACATGGTTTAAAAAACAGTGAAGGACGGCAGGAATATTTAAGTAGAATTTCCATTTTGTTTGAACTTGAAAAATGTGACTTCACTATAATCAACAGTTAACAAGGCATTTAAAATAGAGTGCAATCCTATTCTTGCTTAAGTTAATGGCAAAGTTAATTGTCATCCATAGAGTTTCATTTTCTCTCAAAATTTATTGTCCCATGTTCCCTGAATGTGCTGTGAACTATGTATTCTAGAAAAGATGACTACGTCTCCTGGTAATTTATTGTTACTACAGTATGCAAATCCCACGTAACCAGTCAACACACTACTTGTTTTAAGGTGTGTTCATGAGGTTAAGGCTGAAAATTCACTGCAGCTCTCACACAGCTATTCACGGTTTTTCTGGAGCTGGAGCTTGATCTTATACTTCAGGAATACAGTGTCAAGCACAGTGAAAACAGGAGAGGGCCTTTATGGAGCTTTTTTCTACCTTCTCCTTATAATGCTACTGTTCTCTGAACCTCGGGAACACAGACATTTGCCACTGATAAAGTAACAAAACACCTCTTGTTCCAGGCAAAAGAATTAAATTTTGAAGTGCTAACTACTTAGGAGTATAAGGAAAAATTAGGAAGAATGTAATTTAGCTTAACTCAATTATTTGTTTTACAAATATATGAACGCATCAGAAATATATATACCAATATAATCTTTACAATTTCACACTGTAATTGTGAAATACTATTTTTAAAGTAAAACGTACCCTCTAAATTAAGGGTTTCTACTTATGAGTACACTGCTGTGTCCAATTTGCATAAAGGAGCCATTTATGCCAGTGTCATCTCAATTGTTGATGATCTACTTCTTTTCTTGTAGATTATCAATTTAAAGAGTTTGAATATGCATCAGTTTACTGTAACATTCTTAACTTCTGTTTCAATGTCATAAATGCACTTGGCAAACTGTTCTCTGAGGAATGCATTTTTATTTGCAGCCAGAAGGAACAGCTGCATGCACAGGGTGGGCTCGTGCAACATACAGATGTCTGAGAAAGCCTAGGTTTTGGGGACAGATGGTCTGGTGTGAATATGACCTGGACCAGAAAGAGTCTGAGAAGTTGGTGAGAGGGTATCCTTTTTTAGTGATATCTGCTGAGGTGGGAGAGGGAAGGCAAAGGATATCCAGTTTCAGTACAGACAGTGCTGGCTAAAATACTCAAAGCATGGGATAAGATTCAGTCTGAGATGGCATGTGGGTGAATGCACAAGCACTGGCAGCACAACACACACTTGAACTTATGATATTTGCTTGTTTTTAGAAGATTCTGTCACTTTTAAAAAATAATTATCCAAAACCTACTTGGACCAAAAGGGATCTTTTCCAAGGAAAAGGAACAGAATTATTCATCATAATCCCTCCATACAGAAGGGTCTAATGAATAGAGTAGAGTAGAGTAGAATTGAGTTGAATTGAATTGAATTGACTATTTCAGTTGAAACACCTACAACAATCATCTAGTCCAACTGCCTGAACACTTTAGGGCTGATGAAATATTAAAGCACGTTATTAAGGGCATTGTCCAAACACTGACAGGCAGGAGGCATCGACCACCTCTCTAGGAAGCCTGTTCCAGAGTTTGACCACCCTCTTGGTAAAGAAATCCTTCATAATGTCAAGTCTGAACCTCACCTGATGCAGCTCTGAGCCATTTCCACACATCCTATCACTGGATCCCAGGGAGAAGAGCTCAGCACCTCCCTCTCCACTTCCCCTCCTCAGGAAGCTGCAGAGAGCATCAAGGCCACCCCTCAGCCTCTTTTTCCCCAAACTAGACAATCCCAGAGTCCTCAGCTGCTCCTCATAAGACAGGAGATAGATTTTGGGGTCAACATCAACATGGTCAAGCAAAACCTCTCTTGAAAGCAGAGCTGATTACTGTGGAGAAAAGTCTCATTCTTCAGATCTAGGTATTTATGTTGAACAAGGGCAGAGAAAATATCTGAGGTGAGAGACCTGTGCTGAGGGGAGATCCTTCTCGGAAGAACTGTTCTCTTCTGTAGAGGGAGGAAGGCTGCAGTAGCTTGTGTACAGCTAAATATGACCAGCTTTGTTTGATTAGGACCAGTAGTCTTGCAAGGGTACTCACCAAAGCAGGTGAGCCAGCCTTGAAAGGTATCTGGAAGTGGAAAGGCAGGAGAAATTATTGTTTTCATTATTTCATTCTGAGACACAGACACACAGAAAAAAGGGGAACGAAGGAAAAAGGATTAAGATGGGAAGCTGCTAGAATATCCAATATACGAGGATGCAGATGTAGACTTCCTGGTTTTCTTCTGAAAAAAGTCAGTTCCTGGAGAGAAAATGGAAGACTGTAAAGTTAAAAGATCAAACAAGTGAGGTAATTTATTCAAGTATGCAGGAGTCATGCCTAGGCTGGTAAAAAGTATGTGAAACACAATATTGATTTCCATCCTGTAGCCCAAAGATGCCTTAATTTCCAGGACAATATAAACTGCAGATTTTGAGAAAGTGTGTGGTCTGTTTAAATGCAGATCAAACATAAAAAACTGGCTAAGTTCTGTTATGTCCCTGCTTACATGGTTCTTACTTATTTTGAAATCTAAGATAAAAACAAGGTAACTAAAATATTTTGTACATGTATATAAACCAAGGGGTAATAAAAACATTAGGGTAATACATACAGACAAACAGGTTTTTTGGCAATTAAAATATTTTAGGAAATTGTATTCAAGAGTGGTCTCTTCTCAATCCAAAATCATATGTAAAACCAGTTACTGCAGTCCTTGCAGTGCATGTTTGCCGGTCTCTAGTTGTTTTCCCACATCATTGTTGCTTAGTTTCAGATTTAGAACCTTATCACTTTTAAAACTTCCCAATTGTCACATTCTCCTGGAAAATGCAAGCGTAAATAAAACCATTCAAATGGCTGAAACAGATGTGCTCCAATCAGTGGAAGTCCACCCACAAGCTGTAATTGGGGCTTCCTGAACTAAGTGGTATGAGGAGAAAAGGATACTTGAGGTTCTTGGTTAGCTTGCATGACAGTATGCTTTTTTAAATTATTTTTTTGAAAATGAAGGCAAAAAAGGAAAAGTATCATCAGATTTAGTCAGTCACCCTCACACTCTATTCCAGAGCACAGTAGTCACATAATGTCCCCCAGGTGGGTATGACAGTAGAAGAAAATTAACTCTTGTCATTTAGTATCCTTGCTTTACCTCACATTTGAGGATAGATTGAACAACTAGAGCAGCAGATGCTGTTCCTATTGCTATTGAAAATAAAAGTAGTGTTGAAATTAAAGTGAGAGGAACACTGCAAGGTGATGGGGTTATGCTTCCGCTTTCCCATGTCCATAAAAAACCCCATGGAATTAGCCTAGTTCTGGGTATTTATATCTTCTTGTTAGAAACTAACATACAGCACTAATGCAGAAGACTCAGGTTGATTCAGGCTTCACAACATTAGCCAGGAAAGACATTCTAGGGGATGAAGAAAATATTTCCAAGGGATTCATCTCTTATATATTGTACTTCTGATGGAAAAAACTGAGACATAGTCACTTAGAAATTCTGCCTTTGCATTTAATCACAGGGAAGGTAGTAAAAGAACAGAAACAAGGAAGAGGGAGAAATAGGAAGGAAGCCCCTCTAGTCACATAATATTCACAGCTTAAAAAAAGAAAAGAAAAAAAAAAAAAAACACCATGTACCCAGAATTCTGTACACTGAAATCTGCTCCTACAGACAACTCACTGCACATATCAAAATTTCTATCAAATTTGTATACTGACTCATGAACAGAACATTAATTGCTTGTGTACTGAGAAGTTTGATTAGTTAGTAGTGGTGTGGAAGAGGCAGCATGGAAGTGAAATTCACTTAATGACAAGGCAGTTTGATACTGTGGACTTTAGTCCATTCTAATTTCTGTAAATTGTATAAAAGAAACAAACTGAGATTATATTATTGCTTTTAAAGTGGGAAAACTAATTTTAGAAATATTTGGTTATATTTTCTATTTGAATTAATTTAAACCTCTCTGAGTGTGTGATAGGTTTTTTTAGTTTATGTTTCTCACTGTTTGTCAGTGTCTTCCATCAGATCTGTAAGCATGCATCAGCAGTTAGGTCAAGGCACCCTAGCCTGTCTAAAAGGCTGTAAAAAGAACCAGGGAAGTAAGAGTATATGCACAGTCCCTCTCTTCCACAAACCTTATGTCCTTCTTGATGCAAAATTCTGAAAAATATAGAAATATGGACATTCAAAAGATGGTCAGCAGAGAGCTCGTGTTTCCGTCAAGACTGCTATTTTGGTCCTCTTTCAGAGAATGCACACAAAAAAAAAAAAAAAGATCACAACAGACTTAAGTGTCCTGGTTTCAGCTGGGACAAACTTAACTTTCTACATAGCAGCTAGAAAGAGGCTGTGTTTTGTATTTGTGCTGAGGAGAAGACTGATAACACACTGATGGTTATAGGTTGCTGTCAGGACAGTCAAGGACTTTTCAGAGTCTCTGCTGTGACAGTGTCTGCAAGGGCAGGAGAAGCCGGGAGGGTGCACAGCCCCAGTTCCTAGTTTAGGATTTGATCTTGGGTTTAGGATTGAGACCCAGATTGTCCAATGGTCTATTCCATATCATGCACATCATGTCCAGTGCATAGATGAGGCTCTGTCCAGAATTTTGGGCTCTCTTTCTCAGGATTTTCTCCCTTTGGGTCACCCCTTTCTCAGGGTCGTCTCAGTCTCTCAGACACTCGGGTTCTTATCTCTGTTCCAGGATTGCAGTTTCAGGTCTCTGTGCTCCAGGATCATTAGCCAGGAATGCGCTGGGCCTTGTTTATCGGATGGTGAACAGTATAATTGTGTATCACTCATTTGTATATTTGTATATGTTGCTATTATTGTCATCATTATTATTATTTCCAATATTATTGTAGTTCAGTTAATAACTGTTCTCTCAACCCACGAGTCTCTTTTCACTTTACCCCTTTAATTCCCTCCCTCATGCCTGGGAGGAAGCAGGGGGAAGGTGAGAATGCAGCTGTTGTGGTGTTTAGCTGCCAGCCAGGGGTGTAAAAACACAGCACTGAGGAAGTAAAATTCACTTCTGAAACAAGGTATCACTGCTTTTGAATAGTTTAGCGGTTTGTTGACAGTGGATCTGTTGACAACTAGCAGAACAATACTGAGGTAAATTTCACTGTGCATGTTACAGGTTCGGGTGGAACTTGCTGCAGACACAACGTACACCACCAGACAGCAAATCTGCCTGCAGGATGGCTGATATGTCCTCATCCAAAAGTATTTGCTCGATGGGTTGATAATATATTAGTGTATCTCTTTATGATTAGCTATCATAAATCAGAATACAAGTGCATAAATAAAATTTTATCTGTACAAACATACACATATCTTGATCTATATATTGCAATTTGGTGAAATCTTTTGGTTTTCTGCCCTGAGTAAGAACAGCAGCATTTACTCAGGGACAATTATGCCTCCTTAGAAACATTTAAAAACACCCTAACTTCAAGAATGACCTCGTTTGTTTGGGTTTTTTTTGTTTGCTTTTGTTTGGTTTTTTTTTGTTGTTTTTTTTTTTTTTTTTCCTCTAGAATGCCATCAATGACCTCATACTATGCAATTTCATTCCCCCAGTGGAACTGAAGAGTCTCTATTTTTTTTGAAACCAATAGAATTATTTCACTATTGAATAATGGTAATTCCAGTCCAGAGACATTATTAAACCTCTTAATCTATGGTTGATAGATGGTTGTTGAGTCAGTAGAAAGTCTCCCCTGTTCCAGGATAATGCTGTACTTCAAAAAATATGTGTGAGTAAAAAGCATATATACACAAACAAGTACATCAAAACATGTTTCCCAATGCTCACAAAGTAGGGATTGAATTTCTTACAGACTTACCTGCACTGCTTCTGCATTTTGCACACATTGAGAGATCAGAATTCCCTTGTACAACTGGTCATTAAATGTCTAGTACAGAATTATTGCTTAATAACTAGTTTGCTTCAGCATGTCTGATGCCCTCAATATATTTATTGATATCTTGGGTTTCTGTGTTTGTCAGGAAAAATTTCCGCATATCTTTGTAACGTAACAAATTAGTGTTTCTGTGCAGTTATTGTAAAAGTAAAAAGAGGAATTAGTTATCTGTATATCCCAATATTTATAATAATCTAACCCAAGAAAAAGTCTATGCAGGTTTGAAAGATAAATATTGAAAATTCTCTAATATTGTCTAATTCTGATTATCTGTTTCCTATCTGAATTCCCCTGCTGTTCTCTTTTTTTCACAAAGATTCAGATTACATTTCCTGAATTATTTGTCTAACTTCTAATATGACAAAGAAAAAGATGTTAAATCACAGTGGCAATGTACGCCGTATATGAAAAAAAATGTCTTAAATAATCAACATTGTTGAAATGTAGCATGCACAGAATTGCCATTGAAAAGTTATATATAATTTATAGAATGAAAATGTATTTGAAAAATCTCAGTCTCAACAGACATTATGAAAACAGAAAAAGGAGATAATTTCAGTAATTATACTACTGGGAATCACCTATTCTAAAAGTTACAACATTATCACCTTTCATTGTGATTTATTTACATTATGTTTCTGACAATTTTTGAGCAGAGTTATGGAAAGTTTGTCAAAGAGGATGACAACTAGTCCAGTCTCTTGCTTAGAGTGGAAATTCTGCTTATGATAGCATTTTGAGTCTCACTAAGCAAATTCTTCATAATAATTTTGACAGTAGGATAAGTAGTAAGCTGTCATTTTAAGTGTGCATTAAATCTCTGTTTGGTCCTCAAAGGAAAGTGTGACTTAATGAAACACGTTGACAAAGCAACCACTAAATCTTCACTGCATCATTATTTAGCACAGGTTTTTTTTGTAGATATGATGCACTGGAACACTTCAGTCTTTAGTGACACATGGAGTAATGCTTCAACTCGTGTGTAGAAATAGTAAAAGGTCACTATTTTACCCTAAGCTGTCACATAAAACACATCTACTTAGTTTTTCAAAATCAAAATTGCTCTTGCAACCAACGGAATGTTGTGTGAGGAAGGACAGGGAATTTGAGAGGGCATAATTTTTCTCTTTGTATTAAGTGTTTTTTTGTTAATTGACATGCTGTTTTCCTTCATCACATGTAACAATGCAGTCAGAGAGTACAACTTTTTTCGCATGGAGACACTAGTTTATAGATTAAGTAAATTTGTCATATTCATGTTTGTCTACACCTGCAAATACAAATGTTCACATTTAGTCTGTTTCTTCTCTCTCCTTAACTTTCTATTCATGACATGTTACTTTATATTTTCACTTCAATTATCACACATTGGAAAAGCTTTGATAGTGATTAAACACAACAGAAACAGAGAATTCAAAAGTGGAATTGTTGTGAATTTTTTTCCCTTCATTGGAATGGCATCCATAACCATGCAACTCTTCAACAAATTGTATTGTATTTGCAAAATTTTGTCCAATATATGGTTCCAAGTTTTTTCCAGAAGAAAAAGGAAAAGCAGGATACTCTTTATCTTTCAGAACTGTAAAGTGATGATTTTCCCATATGCATCATAACTTTTGAAAAAATAATGTTAAATAAGACCAAATAGCTTATCTAGTCTCTTTCTCAGATTCTGCATGCCCATAGGTTATGTATTTTGTGAGTACTTCATAAATTGAGCACTGGAACAGGCTGCCCAGAGAGGTTGTGGAGTCTCCTTCTCTGGAGACATTCAAAGCCCGCCTGGATGCGTTCCTGTGTGACCTGATCTAGGTGTTCCTGCTCCGGCAGGGGGATTGGACTAGATGATCTTTCGAGGTCCCTTCCAATCTCTAACATTCTGTGTGATTCTGTGTGATTCTGTGTGAACTGCCTTCATCTATTGCCAGTGAATCCATATGTATCTGGAGTATGGCTCCCTATGGTTTTTAGTGGTCGTCACCTTGTTCATTGAGAACTGACAATTGCAAACATGTACACTAGGAGTCCTCTTCTAAAGACAACAATATAAAAGGAAAATCCTACTTGGAAATAATGGGTTTTTTTGAGTAATATAGTTTAGTTCATGTCAGCTGATATGAGAGAATAATACACATAGCAATTGAGCATAATGTTTGGTTACTTTTAAATGATGCCAGGATGATTTTTCAAAACTATTTCTGACATATCTAAATTAATTAATGTAAATAGTCAATCTGCCAGCAGTTTATGAAAAAGTAGTTTGCTGAGACAAAATGCTATGAATCTCGCTTTATAAGAAACTAAACTAGCTTTTATATTGCAATATGTTAAATCTTTGTATGAGTAGAATGCACTCTGGCTACACCTAGGAGAAGTTGACTCTGTGAAATACTGTTTAAACTTAGCTCAGAAATATGTTACAGAGGCACTGTTTCGTGTCATGAGATAATTTCTCACTTGGGCTGCTTAACTGAAAAGACTGTTTTGCTTTCTTTGCCTGAAGTAGTTACAAAAATTTTTTGCTTGATTTTTCAGCCATTGCATGCTTTACTGGCTTTGCAGTGGTGGCTATGAATAGATAATTATGTTCTGCTTCCACTTTAGTTGCTATTTTTTAGAAAAGTTTTCAGTTACTTGACAGTTTATACCACAATAAGCTTTGCATCTTATTAATTCACCTTTTCTCAGCTTGTCGTTGTCTTTTGTTTAAATTTAATTGTCTTGCTCTGTAACAGGAAAATAATTTGAGTGGTAGTATCAATTATTTAATGACTGTTAAATTTGTGTCATTTGTTCATCTTTGTTGTTGATACCTAAAGGTACTTAGGCTGAGTAAGTTGATTTTTGTCCTTCACCCTCTGCTCATCTATTTCATATGTCTCAGACTACAGATACCACAGGATCCCATTGCAGATCTGAAAACTTCATTATTCTGTAAATTTAGACTATGTCTCACATATCACTGTGTGTCCACAGGCTGATGTATGTCACATCTGGTAATTGTTGCTCTGGTGTGTTTCACTGGCAAAGTGCTTTTTCTTTTTAAAAACAAGTCTTATTAACAAGAGGATGGAGGCAGAAGCAGTCTTCCAGTGGGAAAGACTTAGCTTAAAGAATTGGTTTTGGTTTACTGCCTAGACAGTGTTCTTCAGCTTAGTATGCTTTGTCATGTAACAACCTAAAGATGTAGTCTGCATAAAGAACATTGCCTCCCCAGCCAAGGGACCGCCTCTAGGTTAAAGTGTGGTGTAACTGAAAGGCTGTCACATGTTGGTCCATAAGAAATAATATATATATATTATAACACATCAGTGGTTACACCAAACATTCCCAATTCAGAGAGGTGAATGCCATAATTCTGAGAAATTTTCAGATATTACCAAGTAACTCTCATTAAATATATATGTATATAGAAAAAGGTTTTCCGGCAGGAGGCGCTGTTTATGGCATTTAGGATCGTATTTAACTCTTATTGGGCTCCCTATTAGTTTCCTTTTTTTTCGAGATAATATTTTTTTTTTATATATATATTCTGAAAGAAAAGTTTAAGTTTTTCCTCTCATAAAACAGAACCGGAAGATTTCATATTTCTTTCTGGGAATATTAAACTAAACAGGCTTTAGAGATTGCTGGGAAGTAAAACCATGTAAGGGTGCTTTATTCTATCTTTATTCAACTGAAACATCAGATATACAAAAAAAAAGTCTAAACTGGTTTTAAGGAGTTATAAATATTGCTGAAGATAGCATGATAATTATTGATTTGCATATTTCCATCATGGAAATAGTATCATTTTGATTACGGGATTTTCAGGTTTTCTCTCTTCTTTCTGCACACAGTTACACTTGTGAAACTCTATCCTTATCTCTCTCTACCTATCTATTTTTTCCCTTACATTGATTATTGGAATTATATGCCTAAAATACTGCTCTCCTTCAGTCATTGTGTTTAAATAGGGTAGTTTTTCTGGGGCAGACAATTTAAGCATTTCTCCTAGATCAGCGACAGATATGGTGATTACACAGTCTAGTGTGAGTGATGCAGAAGGGATACCAGCTTTGTGGAGATCATGTTCATGTGCACAGAGAAGTGACAGCAGTAGCAACTGCATCTGGTTACCATGGACTACAGGCCAGATTTTCAGTTCTGCTGAAACAGCATTGCTCTGTTTTGTCAAACAACTAGAAACAGGAAAATTTTATAACCCCTCTCATATCTAGTTGTGTAAGACAGTTCAAAGAATCTGTTAAGACAACATTTTCTATAGATTTCCTATGGTTTTGTAAAACAATTCAGAAACATAGAATCATAGAGCATCTCAAGTTGGAAGGGACCCATAAGGATTTTTGAGTCCAACTTCCAGCTCTTTGCATGACTAGCTTAAAACTATATGACTAAAATCCATTGTCCAGATGCTTCTTGAACTCTGACAGGCTTGATGTCATGACCACTTCACTGGGAAGCCTGTTCCAGTGACCAACCACCCTCTTGGTGAAGAAGCTTCTCCAAATGTTCAACCTGAACTTCTCCTGATGCAGCTTCATTCCGTTTCCTTGTGTCCTATCGCTGGTCACCAGAGAGAGGAGACCAGCACCTCTGCCTCAGCTGCCTGCCTTGATGAAGGTGTAGACTACCATGAGGGTACCTCTCAGACTTCTCTGCTCCAAGCTGAACAAGCCAAACGACTCCAGCTGCTTCTCAGAAATCTTGCCCTCAAGGCCTTTCATCATCTTGGTTGCCTTCCTCTGGACACACTCTCATAGTTTGACGTCCTTCTTATCAACTCTCATAGTTTGATTGTCCTTCTTATCAATCCCAGGCACTTGTATAGACTGGGAGAAGAACCCCTTGAGAACAGCGCTGCAGAGAAGGATTTGGGGTCCTGGTGGACGAGAAGCTGGACATGAGCCAGCAGTGTGCGCTTGCAGCCCGGAAGGCCAACTATGTCCTGGGCTGCATTAAAAAAGGGGTGGCCAGCAGGAGAGGGAGGTGATTCTCTCCCTCTACTCTGCTCTGTGAGACCCCATCTGGAGTGCTGTGTCCAGGCCCGGGGTCCCCAGCACAAGAAAGATCTGGAGCTCTTCGAAAGGGTCCAGAGGAGGGCCACAAAGATGATCAGAGGTTTGGAGCACCTCTCCTATGAAGAAAGGTTGAGGGAACTGGGCTTGTTTAGCTTGGAGAAGAGAAGGCTCTGGGGACACCCTCTTGTGGCCTTCCAGTACTTGAAGAGAGCCTATAAACAGGAAGGGGAGTAACTATTTACAGGGGTTGGTAGTGACAGGACAAGGTGGAATGGTTTTAAACTAAGAGAGGGAAGATTTAGGATAGATATAAGGTGGAAACTTTTCACTCAGAGGGTAGTGAGGCACTGGAACAGGTTCCCAGAGAGTCTGTGGATGGCCCATCCCTGAAGGCATTCAAGGCCAGGCTGGATGGGGCCCTGGGCAGTCTGCTCTAGTGGTTGTCCACCCTGCCCACAGCAGGGAGGTTGAAACTAGATGATTTTAAGGTCCTTTTCAGCCCAGGCCATTCTATGATTCTGTGATTCTTATATTGAGGCTCCCAAAACTGCACACAGGACTTGAGATGGGCCTGCACCCGTGCAGAGTGGGACAGTCACCTCCTTCGACAGGCTAGCTATTCTGTGCTTGTTGCACCCCAGGACATGGTTGGCTCTTTTGGCTGCCAGGGCACACTGTTGACTCATATTGAACTTGCCACCAGCTGAGCCCCCCAGATCTGTTTCTGTGGGTCTGCTCTCCAACTACACACAATTTGTGTATAGCTTTCCTCCTTCCCCCTCTTCACCTCCAGACTCACCAGCTTCCAGTGTTCTCAATGAAGATACAACTAACAGGAGTTGTTATAACAACACAGACAGTTAATAAACATCACCAGAGTACTCATTAATTATTTCAAGGGGAAAAACTGAAAGCTTCTTTGCTGTGTACCAGAGGAAGACACAGTGCCAATTTTCAGATACCTCTCCAGCTCAGCTTTTTTGGTCTACCAGAGATGTTGGGCTGAACTGTGTGGTTTCCACTACTGTATATCACCTGAAGCTGTAGCTCAAGGAATCTCAACATTTATTTGTGCCCCAGTATAGTAAATAATACCATGTATACCCCCTGGACTTTACAGATGAGGAAGTAGTGTAAGAGTGGGTAAGATCTCAGACATAACCCCTTTATCTTCTTCCACAGTAGATGACTGCTCAACCAAAACAGGATGACATTTAAAAACAACTATTCTTGTTAAAGGCAACCCATTTAACTTATTACTGGAAAATGCACACGTTTTCTGCATGGACCTCATCCTCATTAGCTTCCTCCCTTTTCTTCCCCACTGACCTAACTGATAGAAATAAAAAGCAATAATTGTGCATCCCAAAGCTATTATTAGAGCAAACACAGGAAGAATGGATTTAGATCAGCCCTGAAGAGAAGGACTTGGGGGTGCTGGTAGATGAGAAGCTCAACATGAGTGGGCAAGGCATACTTGCAAACCAGAAAGCCAAGTGTGTCTTGGGCTGCATCAAAACGAGTGTGACCAGCAGGTCAAGGGAGGCGATTCTTCCCCTCTACTCCATTCTCATGAGACCCCCACCTGCAGTACTGCACCCAGCTCTGGAGTCCTCAGCATAGGAAAGACATGGACCTGTTAGAGTGAGTCCGGAAGAGGGCCAGGAAGATGAGCAGAGGGCTGGAGCACCTCCCATACACAGACAGTCTGAGAGTTGGGCTTGTTTAGCCTGAAGAAGGCTCTTAGGAGACTTAATAGGAGCCTTTCAGTACTTAAAGGGGGCCTACAGGAGAGATAGAGAGGGATTCTTTATCAGGGTGTGTTGCACTAGGACAAGGAGTAATGATTTTAAACTGAAAGAGGGTAGATTTAGATTAGATATTAGGAAGAAATTTTTTACTGTGAGTGTGGTCAGACACTGGCACAGGTTACCCAGAGAAGTTGCAGATGCTCCATCCCTAGAGGTGTTCCAGGCCAGGTTGGATGAGGCTTTGAGCAACCTGGTCTACTGGAAAGTGTGGCTGGAAAGTATCGCTGCCTATCAGCAATGATCTTTAAGGTCCCTTCCAACGCAAACCATTCTATGATTCTACGATTTGAATGTTCTATGAACTACAAGAGATGTTTAATAGCTTTCTAAAGAGTTTTATATTAGCCTTTATGGGAGGAATGTTTAGTCAATGAATCAAAAATCTTTGTAGTCTCAAATTATCTGTCACCTATCACAAAAAACTCTAACAGTATTTTAACAATGTTCCTTTACCTTTATCTAGAAATGCTTTTGGTAAGGTTTTAATCGACACCTTTGCAGAAGCAGGTTGAGGAAATAACAATGGCTTCTGATGACTGTATTTACAAGTACATTTTCACACAGATTGAAGTGCCCTATTTTTCAAGACACCTAATTCTAGAAAAACTTCATTTCTTTCTGTCTGCTGAACTGTGGAACAGCTCACAGACTCTCATCATGTAGTTATCATTACAAGAGAGAACTTGTTGTGGCAGATATCTAAAAAGCACTGCCAGTCGACAAAACTTTAAAAGTCAGATTTTCCTCTGGAGAAATTCACTGAGTCATCATAGTATGACAAGCATGTGATATCTTCTTAAAACCTAGTAGCTATTGTAAAACACTAAAATTACAGACTACAATTCAATTATATTGAGTGAGACTGAGGTCTTTGAGAACAGAAAATGTTTAGGTGGCAAGGATGGGCAAGAATTAGACAGTAGAAAAAGGGGGGAAAATCTAGAAAAGAGAAGAAGAAAGTAAAAAAAAAAAACAAAAACCAACCAACCAAACAACCAACCAACCAAAAAACCGAGCACACAAACCCCCAAAATGCCCAAATTGACAGTAAAAAACTGAAGTGAGACTGAACTTAAATATTTTCAATACTCTGGAGTGAAAGGCAGAAGCATTTTGGTATAATTTAGAAATAATTCTGTGTCAAAGGTGAAAATATAAAAATTATAACAACTTCAAAATAAGAAGCACTGTCTTAAGAGGAAAAGATCTAGAGGATGGCAAGTTCAGTCTGTATCACTGTTAAATAAGACAAGTATATGATGGCATTTCTATCTTCTGCTTAACATAACTATAGAAAGATTTATAGAACTTGCAAACTACACACACCTTAAAATAAATGTGTTTATTTTCATTGGATATTTTAATTTCTATTCCAGTTGTTTTAAATGGAGAAATCAAAATGAATACTACATACATTTAGCAAAAGACAGCATTTTTTCTATTGGCTTAAACTTTTTATTCTGATCAACTTTTCTTAACTAGGAAACTATTTGCCTGTAAAATCCAGACCCTTGTTTCATGCCTATGCAGCACTGAATTTCTCTCATTTATTCAGTTGTTAAGAAGGAAAAGTTGCTTTAACAAGAAGGTCACACAAAACTTACTTCAAGGACTGGAGCTTTCTTTGTGAATATGAAATAAGAAGTGGTACTTTCCCCATTTATTTAGCTATGCAAAGTCTATCTCTCCTGGGTGACCTGACACAGACCCAATCAACACCATCCATAATGAAAATCAATGGCACCAAGTCACTAAACCATTACTCCATCTTCTTTAAAAATGCACAAGTCTTCAAAAAAAAAAAAAAAAATCAGAGACTGATTAATTTGCCATTTGCCTGGGAGATTGCACAAGTTGCATTGTTTAAGATTTTGCCTTGTCTTCAAGTCTTCAAAGGATGACAAAGACTAAAGTCTCCAAAATTGTCATGTCCCCTGAAAAAAACTGGTGCCTATATGATGGAAAATATGGAACTGAGCCATGGTTGTGGAAGTTTTGTAGGTACCTGTTTGTGTAGGTTCCTCATGAATTTTGTTCTTCTGCACACAAAACCCACATTGATCTAGTTTTGCAAACCCCTAAATTTGAGTTGGTATTGACAAAGGCATTTTATATACAGCAATTTAAGTGCAAACCTAGAAAAATACTAATAAAGAAAAATATTTAGAAATAACAACCAATTTGGACTCAGACCAAGTGCTAAAGAACTGTCTTAAGGATGAGATTTTCAAAAGTGTTTTTAAACACTGAGTATCTAAGGGGCTTATGCTTTTTGTAGGCTCCTAAAAAACCCTAAAATTTGAACCAAGTCATGGCTTCACATTTTCATCACAATCTTCCAAATGGGAATATTGTATGTTTTTAATTTCACAAAAGGTCATCTGAAGTCTCTGCTACGGTGTGCAGCAGATACTTGAAGGAAACCTTATACGTAAAGTAATTGGAGTACTGAATGCAAAAATGTTGTGGTAATTTCTTCTGCCTAGATACAAAACTGATTCCTAAAGCTAAATCTGTTGTACAGAATTCATGCACTATATTCAGAAAAACCTTGCTTTTCTTTCAGCAAAATTACTTCACAAGATGAAGAATTTGTGAGGCAGAGTCTCAAAGTGGAGGGAAATTTTTACCAGGGCCTGTAGTGACAGGACAAAGGACAATGATTTTAAACTGAAAGAGGGTGTATTACAACTGGATATAAGGAAGAAATTTTTTACAGTGAGGGTGGTGAGACACTGGCCCAGGTTGCCCAGAGAAGTTGTGGATACCCCATCCCTGGAGGTGTTCAAGGCCAGGCTGGACAGGTCATCTGTCTAGTGAAAGATGTCCTTGCTCGTGGCAGTGGAGTTGGACAGATGACCTTTAAATAACACTTCCAGCCAAAACTATTCCCTAACTCTCCGATTTCAGTATTTTTCAAGATATTTTGACTTATCCTTGACACTTGGATAAAGAGGTCCACTAACGCTGTATAGTGGCAGTTGTGTAAGCAGTCTAAGTACAAAAATACTTTCAATATCAAAATAAAGAATCTGTAAAAGATGATGGATATGGCTCTTAAAAGGAGAGTTCAACAGAGAGCAGAAGAAGTTGCTCTGATTTTGCCGTGCTGCTGAAACAACAACAGCTATACATTGCCACATTTTTTTCAGAATTATGTAAAGAATATAATAAGTCTAACTAGACAGGAAGAAGGACATGAAGGAAGTGTAATAAATAGCTTCCTTGACTGAAGGATGTTCTACCCACTTCTGAAAGCATCAAGAGTGCGAATGGTAAAATTTCACACTACCTTCAAGGGATGATC
>NW_010123215.1:16286-18388 GCF_000699245.1 Pterocles gutturalis
AAGTCTTGGCTGTTCACTTCCTCTATTCGTCACTTCATTCCTTTTTATTTAAAGGAGAAGGCTCATTTGAATGTCATCTTCAATCTGAGCTTGTTTTATGTTTCAACAGAGGACTATGTGCTTTAAGCAGCAGCTTTCTTTTCAATGTGTTTGACTTCTATACCTACTCTCGACATATATTTGTAAATTAAAAGTTAGGTACTGGCATAAATAGCTTGTATTTATGAAGTTAGGTACTGGCATAAATAGCTTGTATTTATGTATATGCATGTATGTATATATGTATGTCTTTATATATATATGTACATTGTATGTGTGTGTATACCTATGTAAACTTTAGTATTTTCTTCTATATAGTTAATTCTCTTTTATTCAGTTGTTCCCAAAGTCCTACTATCTCTTAAAACAGCTCATATCATTTATAGAAGAGTAAAAAAATCTCTTCTACTCTTCTGTAATACCAAACCTCACTCCTCTCTTGGTTTTTCATTTACAGCCTGGATAGCAGCCTCCGTCACCACCGAAATGTGTATTTGGAAGAACTGGTTTTGTTTCTGAGATTATTACTTCTGCTTTTCAACAAGTGTGCAGCTCAGCTGTCAGTGACCTTTTCTGATGAAGAGTTTTTGTAACCATTACAAAAGCATCACCTATGTGATTTGATTTGTCTAACTAATTTAATTCAGATTCATTACTGTGGAACAAGGGATCTGTCCTGCAATGTTGTTGGCTGCAGGTGAAATCACAGGATTAGGCAGCACGCTGGTGTACAATAACAACAAAATCTCATGTATACTGTGTAGTGTCAAGTCAATATAGCTGGTCAGCATGATAAAGCATTACCAGAGCCCTGATCCTAGAAGGTATTTAGGCACCTAAGAGTATTGATCTTCCACCATTCAACTCCATTATGAAATCAATGGGAACTGCTTGGCTCTCAAGGCTTTTGTAAAACCAAGCTATCAATTCAGGAACATAAATATAGATTTAGAAATCAAAATTTGGACACCTGTTTTTCAAAAAACTTGACCCTGGGAGACCAGCACAGCAATATTAAAGGTCACATGCAAATCAAAGAACATTGACAAGAATGCTGTTTTGGGCATAGACTTTAAAAATCGACTCCAAAGTGGTAGGAAATGACAAGTCGTAACATAGTTCCTCTCCTGAATCAATTTGTTTGTGGTTTGTATTATTAGTACAACCACTTGATATGACAGTGAATGCAGCTTTGAAAATAAAGGCATTTTTCCTTTGCTTTCAGGAAGTGAAAGTAATTGATTTCTCTTTTTTTTTTTTTTTTTTCCAGTGTCAGTTTGAGTGAGTGCTCTTCGTATTTTCTTCAGTTAAAATTAACACTGTCAAAAATCAAGGAGCTTTGTTTCCTTGAAATTGGATTAAATAATTCATGCAGCAAAAGAATCTTTAAGTCTTTACTCAGACAAACAAAAATGTCCTTGGATAGTTGTATTTTGTCTAGTCGATGTGTCCAGACTGCTGTCTAAACCAACCAAGAGCTAGGCAGGAACTGTGGTGATTCTGTAGTGTATAGTGTACAAGCCTTAAGTACAATGGTACTGCAGGACTAACCCCGGAAAACAGATGGATCCCAAAACTAAAGACACATGTACTGTAATACTTACTGCATACGTAGATGAGTGGGACATTTTTCCTTTGGTGCTTGTTCCATACACATTTATTCCAGAAAAGTGCCTGTGACTGTAAATTTTTTTTTTACAACAAATATGCTTACAAGTTAGTTTTGCTCATATCGAAAATAATCTCTGGATCAGTAAAGAAAGAAATCAGGATTGATCTAATGTTGGTTAGGGCTGGGAAAATACAACAACATATTTCTGTATTGATTCATCTGGATTTCAGAACCTCCTCTCATCTGAGCAAGTAGATGTTGCATCTAGTCTCAGCTGGCTGGACTGAAGAGAGGGAACAGTCTTGCCTTTAAGACATGACTGGGGTTCATGTAGTGGGGTGTCGAGGAGGTTTCAGTGTGATCCCAGGAGCAAGATTCAGACCAAACAAGGTCAGATACTCTACACCTGAACCAACTTAATATTAACAACAATAAAACATAAGAGTGATAG
>NW_010123215.1:18419-29391 GCF_000699245.1 Pterocles gutturalis
TAAAGCATAGAAATAAAGCAAGAAGTCGGGACAGAGAAGCAAGAAACAGTTACCACCCAATTTCCTGCAATGCTCCGACTATCCACAGGACTTGGATGACGAACACATGCCTCCGTGCACACACATGTGCTCACACGTCAGCTCACGTGCCTCCCCACACACACACACTGCAAAAGACATACCAAAACACACGCCCCACCACAAAACACACACCCAAAACACACACACCGTTCAGGGACGGCTTTCTGCGGGCTTTTATAGCCGTTCTGGAGAAAGTCCATTGGGCTGAGGGATTCCATGGCAGCAGCATGTCCAACACGTCCTACATGTCCCACACGTCCAGCACCCCTCTCAAGCATGCCCATGGGGTACATCTCGTGGTGCACGTGGTGGCGGTCTTCCAACTACACCAGACTGGCTTCACCGTGTAATGTCAGTAGTGGGCACAGTTCAGTTTCCAATCAATCTTCGAGACAAATGTCCCACAGCTCAGTCTCTCACATGGGGATTTTGTTGTTGGGATTACCCTATTTCTCCCTTGGCACAGGTGTCTCTTCTGTGCCTGAGCTCTCACTTGTGCTGTCTCTCTCTAGCAGTTTGTTTCTTTTACACAGGGCCTAAGGCTGAAAAAAAAAAAAAAAAAGCATATTCAACGTTAAAAGCTGAATTGTCCTGTGTGATTACTCTCAGACTTTGATGCAGAAATTAGGTAAAAATATGTGCAGCTTTCTGAAAATCACGGGGCACTTTCAGGCAGGTAGGCACTGCCATCTCAGTGCTGGTGTCCAGGCACTCACCCTGGATGAAGTTCAGTGATGGATAAATGCATCCCCACATGCACCCTGCAACCCTGCCACCAGCCCTTTCTGCAGCACTGTTCCTACCCATGCACCCAAGCATCCCCCCAGTGTGTGTAGAGGGATGAGACATGCTCTGGCTCCTGCTGATGGCTGTGGAGCAGGCAAGGCATGTGTTCAGGGAAACAGGCTGAACACAGCATTCTTTCTGTGGTCACGCGTTCATGCAGAGCCCAATACAACCTTGGTTGAATTATTTACAGAATATCTTCCTCTATTTGTGTTCTGCTTTATACTTGTCTATTTGTAGAATTTTAACTTTTTTTTTTTTTCTTTCTGAAGTACTAACACAAATAAATACTACTGAGGTTATTTGCAGAAATGGCAATGTGTATTTGTAGTATGGCTTTTTTATGTAACTGAGTCAAACCTTTTACAGTAAGTTTAAAGTGTTACTATGAAGTAAAACCCAACTTGTTTTAGGCCTATGCTACATAGTAATATCACTGTAAGATCCTATAATCCCCTTAGTTACAAATGCCTTTACTGCCTCTGGGACAGAACAACTAATTAAAAATAAAATTAATAACTAAACGTTCCAAGTCTATCAACAAAAATAGAGATTCAATGCTGTTCAAAACAGTATAAGTGTCATAGATCCTCCAGAAGTTCTACTTTAATTGCAGATCGATTAAAAATTACAAATCATTAAAATTAATTCCAATCTCTAAGAGATCTATACATTTCAATGTAGATATACTTTTATATCAAGAATTCCCCAGCTTTTCTTTTTCTTCACATAATTCCAATAAAGACCAATACTTGTCATTATAATTTAAAAGACTTGTCATGAAAGCACAATGACTTCACAGTCCTGTGTTTCGGCAATTCAGGATGCCACCTTTATTTCCTTTCCCTTGGCAGGTGATGATTTCACAATTACTTTTCTTCAGTGAAAAATCTAAAAAATAAGTATCTCATTCCTTTCTTCATCTGCCTATCTATATTTGTTTTTTAAAATTTTGTGGGCAGGAGTGTTTGATAAGGAAAAAGAAAAAGCCTGAACTTCACGTAGACATACACATTTTTAGGGGTGGTGATATGAAACCTGATCAACTGAGAGTACTAAAAATATGGATAGTCTTTGTGAAACAAAGGTGCTGTAAAACTGCTATATGATTCTTGACATTTTCTCTTTTAGTGGATAAGACACACACAGCAAGAGATATTTTTGTGTAATTGACATGGTGGGGAAGGATAACCGATACTATTCAGTGAAGGCATGTAAATGCAACTCAGACTTCAAAAAATTGCCATCATCTTTCTGGGTGCTATGTAAATTTGCTGGACTATAACAGAGGAGACCCCTGCTGTGTAGGTGGGTTGGACTGATCCAAAATGGTTACAGTCTCTAAGCTGCAGATCTTTGCCCTACTTCTTTATGAATCCTGTATTGGTGGTATTATTTCCCAGAATTGCAATCTGTTCCTGAGAATCCCAAGACAGCAGTGTCTGTACCTGTTCATTTCACATATCTCATGACCCTAATATTGACCGCAAGCTCTTTGTTTAAGAAGAGGGTTTCTTGCAGCTGTAATGTTTACAAGCACAAACATATTGTCAGTTTGCAAAGCATAACTAACAACAGAGACAGTAGTACACAATCCTATGAACTAGTCACTTTTCAGTAACGACCCCTTCACAAATACAAATATAGACAAACAGGTGTCTTTTTAAGAAAGCCTTATATTGCACTTTCCTTTTCTAAAATAAGTCAACATGCTTCTTAAAGCTAAGTCCTCACGATTCCCTAAAATAAAAGTAATAAAGCAGTATTATGACAGAAGTTACAATTAACATGGCTTTTACACTTCTTTAGCAAGTCATTACATTGCACAATTTCTTTCTGCTATTTAAGGTTTAATTGCTGGCAGAGGCTAACACTTGTTATGACACATGCCTGAAGGAGACTTGACAGCCCAGACTGTATTTAGTAGGTGGATCCTGTTCATATAGGACTGTAAATATGTCATTTGTTTCATAGTATTTCCTGGGTAATGCTATGAATTCTAGACGCGTCACAGTAAACTAGGATTAACAGTATTGGTGGTATTCTGTGGCCTTTCCCTTCTTTCTTCCCTTGAAACTGCTCCCCAGGAGCAGGCTGACCTATGCATCCTTCTGAGGGTGGAAAGGAAATCAGTGCCCTGCTTATCCCTTTGCTCATGCTACCCAAGTGATCCAGAAATGTAGAAAGAGGGCTGGGCCAGCCACAGCCCTTTTATCTCTCTCTAGAGTAGAGTGCTGCAAGGAAACAAGTAAAACCATCCCTCTGATGAACCCTAACTGCTCAGTGAAGTGGGAGAGAGGCAGCAGCAGTGTATGCCGTATATACAAGCTGTATTTCGCAAACCTACTGAGAAAGGAAGTTGCAGCAGAAGAATTGTCACTTATCTTGAGGAAACAATGCCTTCCTGGGTTACTCAAGAGTTCATTCAGCTTTTGCTCAGCCCTTTGTCCTAGGCTGTGCCTGAAGGCTCAAGCTGGCCCACAAGGAATTTCCTAACAGCTATTATGGTATGTCATCACAGCTAAATCTCAGGATAATTCTGCAAATAAATGAGACATTTCAAAGGTGTGACTCTGCATCAAAGAGACCAATTCTAACACAGTAGCAGTAAATATCTAATTCCTTGTGTGCAAGATTTCCAAAAGTGTTTTTATTTTACAGTCCATTTTTTCATCTCTATCATATCAATCTCTGGCTGTGAAAAAAACAAATCCAAAGTGTCTCCTAAAATGACAGCCTGCCTGCCCTGACCGTGGAGCTTCTGAAATCATGCTGAGCATCTCGATTATGGTTGGCTTCCTGCCTGAAATTTGCATGTGAAGGGTGATTGCTAGCCTCAAGGAACCACTTCTTAATTTTACCTTGAAAAACGACAGCTTCTGAAGAGTGAACTTTGAAAACTGTCCATGCTTATAGTAGGCCAAAGTCTTCTCTTTAGGGTTCAAGTGTAATATCTAGAGCTGTACTTATAGTCAGAGGATGAAAAGAGGGGAATGTAGGGGAAAGTCATTCCAATGCCCATAGGGTTGAAAATGGATCACTGCAATCATTATAACTACTCTTCCAGCAAAGGAAAGAAAAAAATTCACCACATCCCTTCCAAAATGAAAAATTAAATAAAAAAAAAAGGAACCCACCTCACAGCAAAATGTAATAATTTCTTTAGGTCTGCAGTTCCAAACTGCCCTTGTCCTCCTCACAGAAAGCAGCAGGCTTCTGCTGAGCCTAGAA
Source organism: Pterocles gutturalis (assembly GCF_000699245.1). Taxonomy (NCBI): domain Eukaryota; kingdom Metazoa; phylum Chordata; class Aves; order Pterocliformes; family Pteroclidae; genus Pterocles; species Pterocles gutturalis. The sequence goes on from NW_010123215.1 coordinate 22,518, forward strand.
GGAGATTTGTCAATTCCTGTTGACAGACGCGACTGGGCTGAAGGGAGTCTGCAGTACTCATATCAGCATACCCACTGATTTCATTGTACTTCTTACAGGAGGAAGGTAAACTTTGACTCAGATTGCAATTTTCATATTCCTCTTTTGCAGAAGGACAAAATTTATTAATTTCAAAATTTTCTTCTTTTTCTTTCATTATATTACAACAACACGTCTTGATATGAGTATGAACTTGTGTGAGGAGGCAAATCATAACAGACCACTTCAACCATTCCTCTTAGTAAAAGAAATTGCTACAGTGTCAGATGGCTTTCTAGTAAAATATTTGCTCTAGTGCACCTGGCAGGAGAATATGCAGAGAATGTTAATAGGTGCAATTTTTTCATTCGCTCATGTACAGGAACAATATTAATTAATTGTAAAATAGATAAAAGATATAGTCTTGAAAATTAAGAGTGATTTAATAGAACAGAAAATGTACTGAACATTATTTAATATTGGTACAACATTAATGTTGCACTGGCGCTAAACAATGTAAAAGTTATACCACATAAAGAAGAAGTAAGGAATTGCTTTTTTTTGTTTGATTTTACCATCACCCTTTCCACTGTAAATACTAAAAGTTAAGTCACACACATGAATTGCAATGAGAATGTAAAATTAGATTTTCAGATACTGCAACTGCATGAAGCATTAAAATCGGTTTACTGTCAGTAAAAGTATTTTTAATTTCAAAATTGCTTGTACTTTAAATTTCAGTGAATTAAAGCTGAGACATTTACGTGAAAATAATTCTGTTTCACTTATTTTCAATTTAAAATACACTGTATCTGTTGCAAAAATATGTATAACAAGGCATTTGAACAATCTAAATATTTATCAGATATATTATGATTCCATGCGATGTAAGCTGTGCCCATTTTGTCTCTGGCAGTGTAAATTTTTTTTTATTCTTTGCCTTCAATAAATAAAAATATCCCTTTTCAGGAGAATAAAACTGAGCTGTTTTGACTGTAACTGAGTTCTTTAAAGGATATATTTAACAGTTTTCACACACTACAAACCTCAAACTGGTTTAAGGACAGAATAGTTCATTTGCTGCATTTGCTACATAACCATCTTTTCAGTAATTTCAGACAAATTTATGAAGGGGGTTTGGTATTGGTTTTTTTGTTTTTGTTTTTGCTCCAAAGTAGTTTAAAATACAGCATATTTGAATGTTAAAATGTTTTCAAGGAAGATGAATAATGTGGAGAAGATGCTTCTTCCTTCAATTTGCAGGAAAATCTATTCCATAAAAACTGGTTGCTTTTCTTTTGGAATGCTCTTGATTTTTTTTTGTTTTGGTTTTGGTTTTGATTTGGTTTGGTTTGGTTTGGTTTAGTTTAGTTTTTTTAATGGCTTTTGATAATCATCTGTAAGACATTCACCTCAACAGATATTCTGTGCAGAATGCAAAACCCTCCTTCTCATAAATCAGCTCTGTTCTCAAAGTGACAATTCTTACTTAAGAGTTTCAAGCTCTACTGCAGCTCAATAAATGTGGGGAAGAGGAGAAAAAGCAGAAAAACATTCTGGAATGAAAAACACAATGTAAAAAAAAAGTTGCATATATTCTCTATGTTGCTTAAGGATTAAGAGTTTTGCTCTCATATTTAGTTCCTTCTACTTAATTTTGTGCCTATGTTCTTGTGTCTTCAAGTCCCTGGTAGCTATTGTCTTTGACATATAATGAAATTGATTAGAATGCAATAAAATCCACAGAAACCTCTCCTTCTGCTGAGCTCATCCCAGCCAGCAAGTGGTCTGTGCCTTTAGCAGATGTTTCTGCTTTAAACTTAAGTCAGCTAAAACTTTAGATATGCGTTTTATCTACAGCTGCAGGTGCAGACATCACCACAGAACAGCACAGAAATATGCCACCTGAAGCCCACAACAAACTACAGACCTTGTGGTAATATCACAGCAAAAACAATCAGTTTCACAAAGTCATGATGCTTAAGTCTGACCGCTGCACAAAGAGGGCTATCCACCAGGCCAGCCCTGAGGGCTGCTGCCATGTGCCTTTGGTAGGTGAAGGCCATGGAGAGTGGGAACACTCCTCATGCACATTGCTTTAGCAGCTTGTGTATTTACAGGGACACAGCACGGCATCATTTTCTGGGACGGTTTGCAATATTGTCCCTGCCTCTGGTGCTGACCAGTCAGGGGATCTTCAGCAGTTAATTTTATTCCACAAGCTGAGCATCGTTTGGTGTTTGGCGTCAGCAGTTATCAAATGGAGTAGCGTGGCTGAATGGCACTGAAGATCTGGGGCTTCACCTCTATGTGTCGACATTGTCCAGTTTCGAAAAGAGGAAAACACTTTTTGAGAAAAAATGGTTGTTGACTAAGGGACACAAGACAAGAACAATGAACTACCATTGCACCATCAAGCTCAAACAGCTGATTTTCCCCTCTTATCAATAACAGAAGCTCTTCCCTGTTCTTTTTCCTAAAGCTCACAATGCCACAAGCCCCCTGAGCTTTATTTAAGATACAGTTCTCTTGCTTTCAGCTTAAGGTGAGCGTGTGTGCACCCTTTGCCCTGTTCAGCTCAGTACCACAGCAAGACAACCCTTGGCCATTTGTTATTAGAAATAAATTATTGATGTATTTGATTCTATGATCTCTGAGGGCATAGAGGAATTTTCATTTGTTATTTCATGTAAGGAGCAGAAATTTTTCTCTAGTGATTTAGTTGGGACAGACAGAAGAAGAAAGAAGTAAGGTTTCTGTTCAACAAAGAGCTACAGAGTTGTTTAATTTCACTGTGACTCCTTTAAAAGTAAAAAAAAATATTCATGATTACTTTTCTGGTTTTGGTCTATATTTTAATTTTTAGGAAGCAAAAGAACACAGGATCCACTGGACAGAGGACCCAGTATGAAAGACAGTGGGTTAAACACCTAGATTAATTCTGGTCACCTAGTTTCAAAATTCTCAGTCTTGAATTAGCACCAACAGGCATGATTTAGAAAAGGTCTCTTATTCTTTTCCTCTACACATTTGGTCTTCAGTAGATAACAAATCCCTTCTGATCACAACAAGTTCTTGGACGTATTTTAAAAAAGCTAAAACCAGGATTCTTCTTATGAAGCCTGCCAGCACCTGAATGACATACAAAACGCAGAAACTATGCAGTAACTAAATTTTGTGTATTTCCTTAATGAAAGTAAAGGATAGCAAAGCTCCTAACACATGATAAGAGCTAATCACATAATTATCACAACATGTAAATTTTTGCATCAAGAAGCTTCTATGATTTGGCTTTGGATTTTGTGCCATGATTTCATGTCCCATTTTTAAGCATGTACATTTCTTTCCTCCATTCTTCTCCAACCACCTTGTAGTTCAGTGAAAACTTTAATGAAATTATACTACAAATATGAAAATAACTTTGAAAGTCTTGAAAGTGCAGTTCTTTTTAACAGCTTTAATATTCCCCCAACAGAAAAAGAAGGGTAGGTTAGAGAAAGGGGCCAATCTGACGGTATGGTCTGCAGTTTATTTACATTCATTCTATCATGGCATGATTGTACAACAACAAGGTAGTCGTCTTTCATAAAGGAGCACCATATGTTAATTCTGGGCTAATTATTTATCATGAACGATTTTTAAAAAAATGTTATGAAAAAAGGAAAATAATTTTCCTCTCATTTATTTCTCAGAGGATTGTTTAGTAGACACGACCTGACTGAAAAAGGCACTAATTAGGTGATAATATTAGGCACAACTGTATTCCAGTTTCTACTGAGCCAATGAACTGGTATGCATTTAGATACAGATGAAAATGAATGTAACTTTTTGTGAGTTTAGGCATATGATTGTTTACATCTTTAGATACACACTCAGCACTTTCCTGAGTTAAGACATACAAGTCACAAAAATTTGTGATCAGTATTTTTCAATGTACCAATACTTTTTCCTGGTTTATTATGTTGTTATTTCCTTCACAGTTGTGAGTAATCCAACCAGCAGCAGCAGCAGCACACAAAGCACGCATTATCTTCGTAAAGCTCTCTGTTCTTCATTGCTGATAGAGAAATGCAGTAAGTAGAAGTGGCTCCAGACTTTTCCATTTGATTCTCAGAGGGCAAGTATTTCTTGCCAGAGCAGTTGTCCAGTGGCTGAATGGGTAATGGAACACTTAGAGCACTATCTTTTTCTGATTATTGTAATACATCGTTAGTTTGAATATTTATGTATAGCAATACATAAAACATGACAATATTCTCTATCTAGGGCTTTAACAGCACAATGTAGTCACATCACTTGCATACCAAATTCAAGCAGTTAAAAGGACCTTCAGCTTTGTTAGGGACAGGAAAGAATATGCCAAATAAGGAAGTATTTATATTTAGCAGAGTAGAAGGGATGCTGAATTTTCTGAATTATGCATGACATTAGCTGCACGAAAGATCAAGGCTAACCTCACATCCTGGATTCAGACCCCAGACTCATCAAGCTAACATGGGCATAAGTCATACATAAAATTTTGTACCAGCATACCTATGGTAAATTACAGATATGAAAAAAATCTTTTTCCTTTCACCAGTATTGAGATTATGGAGTATGTCTGTGGATGCTTGCAACTGTTTTGAAATATTTTTTCGGATCTGGTCTATGTATTATTTTAGTACCACTGCTAGGTCTTTCTGTTCCTTCCTCCCACTCCTCCTCTTCCCTCTATAAAGAACTGAAAAACTCAGGAAAGAAAATTTCAGTTATTTCTTTAAATCATCTGCATACTAAGTAGTTTCCTAGGTAATTACAAGTTACACAGAAACAGAAACAAAGCAAAAAGTGCGTGTGAGGTGGAGCAAGTGAAGAACAAACCACTGTAAAACAACATAGCAGCTTTCACACAAAGATTAACTCTTCATTTTTCTGGTTTAGGATATAATCACTGCAAACATTTTTGCCATGTGCACTTTGTCATACTTTAAACATTGAAAACAGTTCTTTTGTGTTAAACTCATTTTAAGACATTGCTGAGGGCCTGATACTAGATTTAAACCGTATTGTCAAGCATAGATCTGTGTCTTTGCCATGGTTTGCTAATACGTCTAATAGTTTTAACATGTATAGTGAAATTAAAAAGAATCTAAAAATTTGTGAAAGAAGCATTCAATGGATCCATAGGCTGTGGAATGATATTCCATGATATTGGAATGATAATATAGTATGGAATAGTATGGGAAGTATAGGACGATAGCTCATAGTATTAAAAAAAAAGCAATTTTCAAATAAATATTATGTGTTTGTTAATAGTTCAATTTAATACAGAAGTTTAACATTTAAAAAAAATTCCTCTTTTATCCACATCCATTAATTACAATAGTAGTATCACAGCATTCTGTTTGCTTTTACTATGAGCACCTCTGCAATACAGTAAAGAGATACAGTTATGCTTCAAAAACATTGTTCTGGATATTGTTTAGCCCCACCTGCAAGGCTGGTCTAAATCTTCTTTCCCCAAACGAGACAGACATTGCTTATGCCCTCTTTTCATGAAGTTAGACTCTGTTTCATTTCCACTCAGGATTAACAAATTTTTTCTTCTAATACACCAAAATCAATGAGAATAGAGAAAATAGAATCTTGGGAAAGAAAACAACTTTTTTTTTTTTTTTGGTATGTGTAAATAATAAATGCAAATCACCATTCCCCTTAAAAAAATCCTTCACCTCTGTCTGGCTGATTAGGCAGGCTCTTATCCCCAGCCTGTCTCATCCTCTGTTTGAAACTCGGCAGTGCCCCCCCAGGACCAGCCCCTTTTCTAGTCTGAAATCTTTAAAGGGCTTGCTGGTTCATAGAAGGTGGTACTGAATTTTCTCTTCTTTTTTCTCTTGGTAGTTGCTTCACTACTGGAGCCTTTATGGCTATTTAGGCAAAATCTTAGAGGGGTACAGGAGAGCCTAAAAATAAGCAGGAGTTATGTTTATCCCTGTTTCTAAAATCACACAATTTTCTTCCTTTCTTTTATCCCATTAGGCAGCACCTTCCTAACTTAAATAACTGCAACCCTTGGCTTTCTGTCTTGCTTTGATGCCATGGCATGTTTATACAGCTAGCCCCTTGAAGAAAGTCCCCAGATGGGTAACACCATGAATTTTTTACTCCTTAACAATAATATAGATGTGAAGATAAAGGTTGAAAGGCTGTAGCAGATATCTTAGATCTGCCAAAAAGCAAATCCTGCAGGTACTGCAAAATAGGTCCTTTGATCAGGAGGGGAAATTTCAGTTCAAAGAACAAGGACTTCATATCTAGTTTAAGTGTGTGTGAACAGCTAGCTAGCACTGTTAGTTAGAATCAATGGATCTCCTTTCCTTCTCCTTTTTTCCTGCAAACTGCATCCAGTTTTCTTTGATGGTTTCACCTTCCAGTTGAGGAAAAAAAAATATTTTTTTTCCTGTTAGAACTTTTTGTAAATAAAAACCCGACAAGTGACAGACTTCCACTTTATTCTCTGTTTAATAAAAACATAATAAGCCCAGAAAAGCACATGGATTATTCTGCACATAGTTATCAGTGTAAACAGATTTATTCTAAACACAGCCTGGATTACCTCTCAGACCTAGCATTAGAACAGAAGTTCCTACAGAAATGTTTCTAAAACACTAAATCCACTTCATTGAGACTTTGTCATGGCAGGACTCTGAAATCAGGCTGTGTTTGTTCCAGTTTTTTTGTTAAGGACAAAGAAAAATTTTATCTAGTTACATTCCAAAAGGTTAGTAACACCACTGGAAAGATATTGCTTTTTCTGTCTGCTTCAGCAAGTTAAATACTTGCAGTGGTGTTTATTTTATTATTTTATTATTTTATT
>NW_010123216.1:0-59351 GCF_000699245.1 Pterocles gutturalis
GGGGGGAAGGGAGGAAGGGAAAAAATAACCTTGCAAAAGATTGAGTAACTTGGTTTTCCCATGTCAAGTTACAATAATGTTACAGTGTGTGTAACATATTTACAGGATTGTTGTATTTATTGCTATATAGCAGCAGTCTCTTGACCATGTCAGTGATCAAGTTGACTTTAAAATAACTCTAAACGGGCATCCTTTTGACCATGTCAGCTGGTTTTAATGCGGATGCACACCATCTATTTGTGTTAGTGACTTCTGTGTGTGCGTATCATTGAGAAGATATATCGGATACAGCTTAATGCTGAAGCATGCTTCACTTGTCCTGTGCAATTTATTAGTGATGTGAGTGATTCTAGCACATGGTAAGCAGTGGCATTAATTGTATGTGGGTTCATTGTTTATTTGTGCATTCTGTTCTTCCTAACTGCACCTTAAGTGTAAGAATAGAGAGCATAATTTACATTCTCACTGCGCTGAAGTGCTAAATTCACAGGATACCTACTGTGCGGGTAAAATATGATTTATATACTACACTAGTAATACTTTTACGCTGAAGTGCTAAATTCACAGGATGCCTACTGTGCGGGTAAAATGTGATTTATATACTACACTAGTAATACTTTGTCCTCCACATGCTGCTATAATAAATTAAATAGAAATTTAATGTTTTTAATAGAATTTTAATGGTTCTAAAATTAATTCTGGAAGCAAGGGGGGAAAATAACATTGGGTTTTTTTGATGAAATTGCTGTCATAAGTTTTCAAAGAATCATATAAGCACAGTAAAGCAATGATATAATTTTTCCTCTCTGCAGTGTTAAAAAACCCGATCTGTAAGTTATATAGGTTCCCTACTTCTGACAACAAGTGGATGCGGATCCGGGAACAGATGGCTGAGACCACCCTCTCTTTCCATGTTCCGAAAGAACTGATCAATCTGCACATAAAGGAGGATATGAGAAGGTAAGGATGAAGTAGCAGTAATAGTAAATACTAAATTTTATTTTTCAGAGTTGGAATAATGTAAGAGATGAGCTAAAAATATTAATTTGTAGTATGAAATAGGCAAAATATAGTGACTTAGAATTTACAGCTGTAACTGAACAACAGAATTGATTGCTCAGAATTTCTAAGATTCCAGTGAATTCCGAAGTTCTGAGCAATGAACTGCGCTAGAGTGCAGTCATCACTTTAAATGCGTGAGCATCAACATTTGGTTAGCAATATAAATACTCTGAAAATTTAACAGTTTATAAAGCAACAATACATGACAGGGATGTGAACTACATTTTAGTGTGTTTGGCTTTGTGTCTGTACAGTGCTAATATCACAGACAAACATTATGCAAGCAGTGGAGAATGACATGTTTGTAGTTAATAAAGGAGCAGTGAGAATATGAAGTACATTCCTCCAGTGTAAATCAGCTGGCATAAGAAAAGGATACTAAAGTAATGTCAGCTTGAAACCTTTGCTCACGTTTGGCTTTGTAACCAGGAGGGACATCTGAGGATCGTTACAGTATATACAGCCTGGGAAAAAGGAAGAATAGGGAGCACTAGTGTCCCAAAATCCTTTGTATGTCCAGATTCCCACTGCAGGGACTAAAATGTCCACAGGCCCTGAACCTGTAAGTTGTGTTGATACAACTTGGAGAAGGCAGCAGTATTTCAAGCAGTCCAGGGCTTCCCTAAAAGCATATCTTCTTTTTCATAGAATCACTGAATGGTTTGGGTTGGAAGGGACCTTAAAGATCATCTAGTTCCGACCCCCCTGCCATGGGCAGGGACACCTCCCACTTTTCCAGTGATAATGCATGGTGTAGAAGAAGAGAATACCTCTTTCCCCATGAAACTTGTTTCTCACATGGGTGGGCATCTGGTGCCATGTTTAAGTGTACCACTCTGAGCTAGCGCTGCGTCCCAAAGCCATCTTGTGCACATCCAGGCACTCCCTCCTTAGCAGCCCTTCAGAGGGCTTGCCTGTGGTTGTTTACAGTGGTTGGTTGTCCTGCAATAGGAGCTGCTCTTCTTTTTTATTCACCCCATCTGCTGCTTCTGTATGATCTTTTTATGCCAATAGAACAGCATGTGGGAGACCAGAATCTTGCTTTCAATAAAGTCAATGGACTGATACATACTTATGCATGGTGATGATGAGTTATAAAAATCATATGAATTGTTATAATACTTTATTTTATTCATTTAATACTGTGTTTAGGCATTTATGGCCTGATCTCGTTTGAGAATACTAATGTATAAGGGTTTTTTAGTAAGCATTAAAAATAGATTATGGAGTCTTGCACCGTTCATCCACTTACCAAATTTTCATACTCACCAAAATAAAGAAAAAACTTTGAGTAAGAAACATAAGTAAAAGTTGCTCAAAGATCGAGGCAGATGTTTCTGATTTTCCTCACTGCTGATGCGATTAGCTATTCAGCCCAATAGAAAATGTGGGTGTGACAGAGAGAGAGACAAAATTATTATATCTGTCTAAGGGAGGAGGTGAGACCAACCAAGAGGAGCAGCAACTTTTTGTAGAATACCAGCAGATGGTGGGAACAGGGGCATCTGTGTCACCTGCCGTTGTATAAGCATGTAGCTTGGAGCTTCTACTTCATAGGTGCTTTGCTCTTGAAGATAATTGCAAAGGTGTGTGCTCTTGTGGAGCTGTCACATTTGTAAACGAGTACAATGATGTTAGGAGGATGTTGTTATGTTAGTTCTTGAACTCGTACAAAACTTACACTGTATGATCTTGAGGCTATTATTTTGTGAAGTATTTTTCTCTGCATCTTTTTTCTCCAGTTAGTGTAAAGGAATAAACATTTTTGTCTCAGATTTATGTCTCTTATCCTCAGCCTGTTTAATTTTGTTCCTATTGTGGCTTGAATATAGTCAGGTCTGAAGCAATTACCTATTAAAAAAAAAATAATCCAAGTGAAGCGCTAATCCCATTAGTATTGTATTCTAAATTGTAATTTAAATTTCTTTTCCTCATGGCTCTTGAGATTGTTTATCTCTTGATAAAATGCCAGTGTTTGTTAGTCAAGCTTTTTCATTTACTGACTTGATACTCTGAAATATGTAACCTCTGACGGTGTTTAACTTTCTTTTTCAGCATGAAATAATGTTTCTAAAGATACTCGCGCATTAAAGATTTTATCTTTCAAACCTTCTTGGAAGATATTTTAATAGGAGCTATGCAGTCATTTTTATTGTACTAATAAGGGTCATACAGTCTGCTTTGCTGATATTTATTAAGAAGTTATTTCTGCTTGCTTCTCGAGGTTTTCCAATGAGCCCTTTCCCCTGTTTTTAATATTTCTTTACGCAAATCTTGTCTAGATATTCTGCATCTATCATGGAAGATTAGCCAAGTAGTTCTTCAAACCTAGTGATTGTAAAAAAGATTTAGTAGTTCACAATAATTGTTCACAAAGTTGGTCAACTCATGTAATCTAAGCTTGCAGTTGTAGATGTAGCTTGTGTTGCACTCGATCAGCACAGGTAGAGAATTAGGAGCAGCTGCTGTACACATGTGTTTCAGATTTGCCAATAAAGTTCATTTGAGACCTTTGGGATGAAACTCAGCTTTGGCTAAAAGGAAATTCCGCCTACTTATGGCTGAATTTGGCCCATGGCATTTGTGGTGACAACCCATAAACAAATTTAAAGGATAAATTGCTGAACTTTCCTTGAACCCACTCTCCAAAGGACACTCAGGCTTTCCTCCTGCATCAGGAATGGCTGCTCTGTCCCAACTCCAGTAGTCTTTTCTTGTGCAAATCTAGGCTGTTTGTTTTTCTTTCTTGTAACATTACAGAAGGAGAACAAAGTTCAGACTGTCTGAAGATGTATATTTTTCTGCTACCTTTTAATACACATCTTCTGTAGAGAAATACAGACCCAGGCAGAAATGCCATGTGTTGGGAGTAGGCATTGATTTTTCTGGACCTTTGCATGTTATTTTTTTACATGACTTATTTTTGAGCCAAAAGCATTGTATTGATAGAGGTAGTAGCATAAAGAGAAGTTATTCTGAGTAAATGTACCGTGACTTCTGAAGCTGTTTGAACTGACCACATTTAGATGGGCACTGTTAATATGCTATCCACTTAAGGACTTTTAAAACCTTACTTCAAGTAACTACCTAGCACAAATTTTGACAGAAATAATTTTTTCAACACTTAGAAATCCCCAAACATGTCAGTATGTCAGCCCTAACGTATGCATATGCAGGATTTACCCCACTGTGCATCAAAAAGGCTGGAAAACCTTTCTCTTCTTATTCTCCATCAGTTACTGCACAGAGGAATAGAAGTACATGAATGTAAGTGTAACCTGAACTTGTGTGAGCAGTGTTTAAACAATTGCCCCCCTCAAACATGATCAGTTTTAAAAACATTAATTTATAAACTAAAGGATAAAATATATTTTAATGTATGAATACTGTGTAACTCTCTGTAATCTTGATTACACTGCTCATAACTAATTTTGGAAAAGGTGACCTCTGTGAAAGTCTGAGAGGAGTTTTCGTGTCAGACTTAATGAAGTAAATTTGCTGGGCTTTCTTTTGTTCTTGGGTGTTTAAGTTTGTAGTGCTGGGAGTAACATTACCTGATTTCTTTTGTGATAGTTAGCTCTACATACCATTGCCTGTTATTTAGTAGTGCTGGAAGCTATAAAATGCTAACTTACGTGATGACCGTGCTGTCAGAGAGGGGGTTTTGTTGTTGTTTTCTGCAGAATCCACACAGATTTTAAGACTCCAGAAAATCATTCCGTACCAGTCAGCAATGCTTCTGGGAGACTGGCTGCTAAAATTTCTAGTTGTTATATTTGTGCACAGCATGCCCTGGTCTCAAAGAAGTCCGCATTGAGCCAATTATAGAACTGGCAGGTCTTATTAGGGCCTCCCACGTTATACAGAAGAACAATACAAAACCAAAGTAAGCAACAGTCTTGTTCTCAAAATCATAATTAAGTTAGCACCCTGAAATTCTGACATTTGAGTTTTTACATTGTTAACTAGAGATTCTGCACTTACAGTACTTACCTGTGGTTCTAATAGCACTAAGTTGGGTGTCATGTTGCCAGTTCATGTCAGTGGGGGAGCAGAGAATATGAATTAGAGGTGTTAAGGCATTAAGGTGATTAAAACACCAGTTGTTTGCAAACAGAGAAGGACTTGTGAGGGATGTGGTGGTTGGAGGCCGTCTTGGGCGTAGTGATCACGAAATGATAGTTCTCGGTTCTCAGAGAAGTAATGGGGGGGCTCAGCAGAACTGCCACCTTGCACTTGTGGAGGGCAGACTTTGGCCTGCTTAGGAGCCTGGTTGAGAGAGTCCCTCGGGACAAAATTTTATTTCGTTGCTTGTGGTAATGCAGATCCTCACTGTGTATTTTCAGTGAGGCACTCTGATTAATAAAGTAACGAAAAAAGAAAACAGAAACCCACACAACTTTTGAAGTGCTTAAGTAATCATGCAATTAATAATGTGCTAAATATTGCCACATATGATTCCAAGATAAAAGAAAGAAATGAAGTTATAAATAAAAAACTATGAGAGTAAAATGTCATAAAGCTGAAGCAACATTGTCATAAGCTGATTCCAGTGTTTCCTGATGAAACAGTAAAATTTAAAAAACAAACAAACAAAAACCACCTAAACCAATGAAACAATTCTGTACACTATTGCTAGTTACAAAAATATAATTTAGGATTAAAGTGTAAACTCCACAGATGCCATTCTGAGTATTACTGAATTTGAGACTCTCTGCAACCTTGTGATGCAGGAGAATTATCCTTTGCTATTAAATGCAAATCATAGAATTAACCTCAAATGATCATGCTGTTCTAAGATTTTGAGTCTTTCAGAGATAAACTCAGCTAATAAAATATCCAAGGAAGGGAAAAAGTTTCAAGGCAGGAAGGAAGAAATGGGTTTAATTTAGTTTATTATATTGTCTACACTTTTGGATAATAAAAAGGGGATGGTGGTATATAGAAATGCAAAATGAACTTTAAAACTCCAGCTCTCAGGAACAACATAAAGTATTCTCAAGCCTTGGTAAATCCCAGCCTGTTCTTCACAGGAGAACATGGAAGAGAGAGAGAGTCAGACATGGAAGAGACAGGGTTTAAAATATTTTTAATGTGTTTGGTAGTTTCTTTTTTTTAAGGCTTTTTTGTTGTTGTTGCTGCTTTGTTTTGTTTGTGGTTTTGTTTTTTAAACAAATGTTAAAGGAATGCAAAAGATAATCATAACCTACTTTTAAGTTTTTAGTTACCTGTCAGGTTGGGCTTAGCAGAACCTGAAATAGTTTTGGGAAATTTTGCAAGAAGAGGAAAAACAGCTTTTGTTCTCAAGAGGTTCTAAATGAAAACTATTAGGAAAGAAAGAAAAATATCCTCGTATTCATTTTTGTGGTAGCTTCCCCAGAAGAGATTAAATCCTCCTTAGTAATTATTTGTCTGTTATAGGAACAATGTAGTAAAAGGGCTATGACTCTTTATTCCTGCGGAGAAGATTATATTGTTTGATGGGTTATTGCCTGTATATCACAGACCCATAACTTGGGGTAAAGAAAAATGAGTCATTTTATCTGCCTTCATTCTACATAAAAAGATTAAATGGTTATCCATAAACATGTACACTTTAAAGTAAAATTTGTTAGGAAAAATAATTCCTGTGCTCCTTTCCTTAGAAGGAAGCTTCTAAGCTTCCTTTACTTATAAGTGATTGAGTCATGCCCCAAAGCTTATGGTTTATATTTTACTCCAAAGCTCCTGTTTGAGAAATATTCAGAACTGTCACCTTTATAATATTATAAAAGTTTTGCAAATATAATCTGCAGAAATGTCTCATCTTGCTTTGAATCCTGATAAGCACTTTGCTTCTGATGGTTTGTGAAAGTGGATTTCAGATGCTAATATTGTTTGGTGGAGGCAAAAGCATTTCCTTTTTTTGGTTTTGCATTTGTCATGTTTGTTTCACTGGGAATTGTATCTCTGGATTTTTGACGCTGAATGAATCAAACGTTTCTTCTTTGTCTTTGTACAGAATTTCTGGTTTATATGCTTTTATCATATGTCCTCTAAATAATCTCTTCCTTATGTAAATACACCGATCTTTTCAACTTCATCTTTCAATTTGTGAATATTTGTGCTGTGTCCTTAAAAATGCAAGTTGCTATTCCAAAAAAAAAGAATAATCAGATTCCAAAAGGTTCTTTGAGGGAATGCCTTCTTTTGACTCATCTTGCTCATCTTAATATCTTGCTGCTGGTTTTTGATTGTCACTGACCACAGGTTTTCACTGTGCTTTCCACAACAGCGATGGGACTGTTGAAGCTGGTGGTAGTTTTACAAAAACAAGTTGATTTGGAGCGTGATTTCAGCATTAGGACTTTCTTCAAATAGTTTTTGAACATAATGCATACCACTTGTTCAAAGTTCTCCTTACAGAATTCAGTATTTTGCATTTTCATCATTTAATGTGTTTCTTTTAGACTTCTAAACAGTTCCTATGTCCTCATATCCAAAGTGATGAGTGCATGGCACAAAGCAGAGACTGCTTAAGTAGAGATTATCAACATGAATAATACAGGAGATTCTGTATGCCTCTTCCAGGTAATTCTAGTAGTTTACTATATGCACATAAGATGTGCTTAAAAACAAGCAAACAAGTATGAATTGGTAAATCACAAGGCAGAATATTAATCTGTGCCTTAGGTGCTCAACCATCATTTGAGGATGGGTTTCATTGGACACTTTCTTGGAATAAAAAAAATTGCATGTAGTTTCACTTTAAGTCTAATGACAATGATATTTAATTTCTAGTAACCTTAGAACTGTATCCAGTCAATGTTTACAGATCTCTGGTTGCCCTGAGGTAGCTGTTCAAAAAGCAAAGCACAGATACTTCAGGCGCAGATCCTCCCAACCCATCCTGCACATCGCTGTAACGGCTTGTGCAATGACTGCGCTTTCCAACAGCAGGGGAAGGCCTGAGTCCCCTAAAGGACAAAGTGCCCATGAATTGTTGCTGTGGAAATTCTAAGTAATTCAGAGTAAAAGAAGCTGTTGGTTTTTAAGTAGGAGCGTGAAATGAAGGTCCGTGACAGTTCCAATAGTGTTGTGGGATCCTGAGGGGTCTCATAACTTATTGTTAGAGTTTTTCATCTCTTTAGAATTGTGTTGTGTTAGCAGCAATGATCATTCATCTTTAAACTAATGATCAGCATAGTATGTAGTGCTTTCAGCAGATCAGAATCCAATATTGAATTTTTCTGCCATAATGGCAGAAGAGAGTTTTGAAGAAAGGGTAACAGGTCAATTTAAATTCTTTAATGGGGATCTGCTTCCAGTTGTAGTGGAAAGTGCTCAGTGAAAGCTGGCCTAATTAGTCTACTAAAGGAAAGAATGGATGTGAGAAACAGAAAGTACCTGAGAAAGGTGTAAAAATAAGCTAATTAAATAATGTTTGAAGTGGAGGAGGAGGAATGGGACAGCCTGTAGAACCAATATATACTATAAATATTAATTTTATTTTATTGCACAGTTGTTTGACACAATTGCTGGTTGAAGTGTGTGTTTTAAAGTTACTCAATGAAATAAGTCCTGGTATGAGTATTATAGTATTATTCAATCAAAGATTTTTTTTTAATGTTATTGTGGGTATTAGAATGAACTATAAACTTCAAAATTTGAGAAGTACCCTATTTCTTCAATCTGATTGTTTGCTTTTGGGAGGAGATTGTCACAATAATGATGATAAAGCTTGGTACTATGCAGTATTGATGATGGGCTTAGATATAGAAAAGATAATTCTGTTTTCAGCCCTAACTCAAAACACAGTTGTACTGAGTCAACAACAGCAGTGACAAATAGTTAAGAACTCAAAAGAGACAAATAGTATCAAAATCCTATATGTCTGGGATCCATTATTCCATTTGAAAAATAGATATAAAATGTGCAAGAAGGCTGATTTCGGAGGATAGCATCTGTGCCGTATAATTATCTCATACTTTTGATTTTACTGTATTTTTTAATGGAAATAATTTTAGAAAAGGTATTATTTAAAGTTTCTCTGCTATATATGCTCTAGATTACTATAAATCTGCATGCTTGCTTTATTAAAATGTTGCAGATAAGATGTGTCTTTTAGTGACATACTAGTGGCTGTATTTTGGCTTTAGTAACGTGTTTCTGAGATGAAACAAATACTAGCCTTGTTGACAATGATAAGAGCGGGGTTTGGCATTCCTTGAAAACGTGTTAAAGTTAATATGGTGGGATTTGATATGGCTGAAAATGGTGGGTTTGTCCTCTTACTGCTGATGGTTCTTGTGCTATGGCGCTGCCAGTTTGTATCGATGGAGGAAAGCTGAACTGTTGCACCTACTTCTGTTCTTCAGGTTAAATGAATTGGGAAAAAGTAATCATACATCATCAGTAAACTCCAAACAAGGTCATGAATTGTAATCTTTGTTCCCGTTTTGGTACTTTCAAGGACATGCATAAATAAACCAAAATGACTTAATACTGCTTCTGGTGCCATCATTTTGAAGTCGGTTGTTGTATTAACTAGGAGCAGAATGATGCTGATACAGCTTATTCTAATACTGTTCTTTCTAATGCAAAGCTGATAATGATGGGGAAGGCATCAGTGTATCACTGTGGGGCTCTTCTGTTTCGGAAATAGTTTCAAGATTCTTGACTAGTGGTTGGACCTGTTGCTGTAAGTGCAGCTATGTTTGTTCCTGTGCTGCAGCCTTGTTCTTTTTTCTCCTCCTCTCTGCGCCCTCTCCCCCTGTTTTTCCTTTTACTTCAGTAATTTTTCTGCATGCGAGAGCTGTCCTCTGGACGTCTTTTTTGAGACTTGCAAGAATTGCAGTGAAACAGTTTGCTTGGTACTTTCAGAAAAATTAGGAAAACTAGCTGATTGTGTTGCAAAAGTTTTCTCTCAAACAATTCCAATTGTTTGAAGACTCAAGATCTTTCATTTTCAGTTTCTTTAAAAGCAGCTCCCCTGAGTGGCTCTGGGAGAGATGTAGGATAAACTTACTTTGGAAGTGGGGAAAACAAACAGAAAGCGCAGTGTACTGTAACTAGGGTTGTTTGTGTAGGAAATTAAAGTGATCTCTATTTCACGCAGGTCAGCTCTCAAGAGTGTACAGGAAAACTGATAATTTGCTAAAGGATTTCCTTTTGGATTTTCAGTGACATGTTTGGTTACCATAACACTGCTGTTTTGACCTGATGAACACAGCTGTAAGACTGAAGATTACGTTTTAGGGGACCAGTGGGGTTTTTTCGTTGGTGTGTTTTGTTTTTAACACTAAAGAAATGGGAGGGCTGCCGTGTGAATTGTGTTTCTGATGTGTATGAAAGTATCCAAAGAATAGAATGTACCAAAACAGCCATACTGGAAGCATTGGAAAAGGAGCAAACTTTGTGTTCTTTACAACGGTGTTTAATGCTTCTTCACAAAAAGTTAATTGCAGTGAACACAGCTCTCTGGAGCATGGAAGCTTTTTTACCTCCAGGGAAGAAATAATATTTCTGTTTGCAGGCCATTGCATTTGTACCAGATAAATTTTGAACACAAATTACTCTATTAGTCACTGATTTGACGTTCTTTATTGTGTGGCTGACAAACAGAGCTGAAATCAGCAGATTTTACAAGGGTAATAAGCAGACCCAAGGTAATGATTTTATTTCTATTAGGAAGCGCTTTTGGTGTTTTTTAACAGACTGGTTTTAGATTAATTGGATTAATTTGGAAATGAATATTAATAGATTAATGAGTTAATTAGTTCCTTCTCTTTTTGCTTGCTGGTACAGGAATCAGGAACTTAAAGACTTGGGAGAACTTGCTCCTCACTGGGACAATATGCGCAAAAGTGTTATTGCTCACTGTGATCAGATGTTGAGCATGTACCAGGATACTCTTGCGGAGCTTGGAAAGCATACAGGTATGAAAGCAGCCCCTCCTCTTCTGCAGAAGTTAAGAATTATCTAGGTTGGTTGTTCTTAAATAGTGGCATATTGATCAGATATAAAACACATAAAAATGAAGCATTTGTAATCATTATATCTTTGAGATACTCAGAGGTGCCTTATTTCCTCTTCCAATTTTTTTTCATGCATTCCAGCAGTTTTTCAGTTAACGTGGTACGTGGTTCCACAGCTGCCAAAAAAAATGGGAAAAGTGTGTGTGTTTTAGTTGCACGTTCCCCTGACTATGCTGCTCTGCTAGTATTCAGTTCCGTCTGCCAATGGAAACTGGCCTTAGAGGTAGTTTTGTCAATTTTTCTTGAAACCTAAATTAAGTTACATTTAACAGTCTACAGGATAACAGTGAGGTGTAGCTATGCTTTGTAGTAGTTGTCATTGCACGTGTTGTGCCAGAAAAGTGCAGAATTAATACGGGATGGGCAGTCTGTCTTCAGTCTAGAAGTACGTTCTGCCTTGCCTTTTTTTTTTTTTTTCTTCATATGGAGACGGTGGTCTTCTATTCTGATGTGCACTGGCTGCTTTTTCAGTTAATATCTGCTGGGGTTCTGTGGTCAGGAACTATAGTGTGTTGTAGTGTCTGTATGCCAGTTGAATAAGACAGCATCAGTGACAAATGTGCAGAAAAGGCAGCTGGTCTTTTCCTCCTGTAGTAATTCTTACTCGTAAAAATAACAAGAAAAAACTGCAGAATTAATTATTTCTTCTTTTGAATTTCTTTTCTTTTGATTACTCACAAATCATTCAGGGAACTTGCAATGATTCTTCTCTATTTTGTGAGACTACTGAAATAATGTCTTGGATAACAAAGTATTTTGAGCAAACAAAAATTAGTCTGTTTATAGCGTGCCTTTCTGCCTCTTCCTGCTGCCCACCCCCTTCCCAGGTTTTGAGGTATTCTGGAAGGAAATAGGCACATTTGTTCTGAATTACTACAGAGGCCTTGTTGGCATTGCTGGTGTCACATTTCTAACACCAGTCCTCACAATCACTGTCTCAAATACATGTTTTCCATGACCGTGCTGCTATTATTGCTTGCATATGCTGTTTCACTCTCTATTCTCAACTTCAGATGTTCCCACTGTGGCCTTTTGCCCACGGTTGTGTGTGTGTAGGTGTAGCAGTGCCTGTCAGAGGTAAACACTGTGCATTGTGTTACGTATACGTAACTTTGCAACCTAGAATATTTTTGGGAAAAGGGATACATTATGGTTATGAATATTTGTGAAAACAGAGGTATAAATGATGAAAGCATCTTTTGAAATATCATATGTATACTTAAGGAGAATTTGCAGTATTTTCTTAATTATTTCTAGCTTTATACATAGCCCTGTAAAAACAAAGAAAACTTTTTTATGTGTAGTGAGAAATGGAGCAATTGGGTTTCAGTTCACAGCTAAATAATTTCTTATGGAGAATCGTGAACATTTGCTTTTGCGATAATGAAGCTGCTGCATTTAGTAGGTGAGACACAGATCTTTCCCTTCCCAACTAGGCATTAAGACTGTACTTTTGTATATCATCTTCTAATACAGGACTGAGCGTGGTATTTCTCATTGCACATTGCTCTGGGATAGCCTTCTTGGTCACAGGAAAAGAGAGATCCTGTTTCAGTCTGTGAACAAAAAGCAGTCTTGAACTGAAACTAAGCACTCTGGGAGCAGTTGATCACCTACTTAAATATGTGGGGGGAAAAGCTCATGTGTTAAACTAAATGTTGCGTAATAATTTGCATTTTGGTTGCAAAGTGTAATTTCTTGTATTTGTGATTGTTTATCGTCATCAGAACATTCCAGTTCTGATTTTGGCAGCCTACTGCCTCATCTAGTGTGACACTTCCTGTGGTTTTTTAATGCTTTGCTAATTACATTTTGAAAGCACTCCATAAAGTATCATATGCAAGGCAATAAATACAGATCATGAAGGAATCAATGTAATAATTACCACTTGCAGGAAAATATTGAAATGACCTTTTGAGATAAAGAAAAAAATAGTGTGATCTCTTATGCATAAATCCTGCAAGGCCTGTTTTGTGCCAAGTGAATTTGAGAAGGGTCGGTGATGTTAAATGGCCTGTCTGAACTGTGGTTTGAGGGAACTGCAGTGGACCAGGGAACCTGAGGTTTTTGAAGAGGACAGAACAAGCACATACACAAAATGAGCAGGAACATTTCTCCAAAAGTGAAACAAGGCAGAAAACTAAAGCAAGTTAATAATTGAAGATGAGAAATAATGAGGCGGTGTTAATTTGGAGGCCAACATTCAGGTACATACCTAAATCTCATTTCTTCAACAACTCTTTTTTTCCCCTTACTAACACGCTGCTGGTAAATTACTTGTTTATACTTGGAAAAACCCTGATTTTGGATCTTGTGTAAAAAGTTACTTTAAGATTCAAAAACTCATTTTATTCTGATTAGTGGGATATGTGCACATTGTAAAGCCAAATAATAGCACAGTCCTTCTAATGAAGACAATATTTACTTTTAATCCTGAATTATAATATTTTTGTTCTTATGAAATCACAAAATAAATGAGGTGATAAATCTTCTGGGTAGTGAGTGTTCCTTTCAAGTTGTTTCATAGAGGTCTAACATTTTAAAAATTATAAATATAAAGGGGGGTGTATTATGTATACCTATTTAGAGCCAGACTAAAACCGTGAATCTGCATTTTGATCCTGTAGGCGATATAAGATTTGTCTGCCCAACAACAAACAAAATCCAGAACAGACTCTTAGATGCTTTGGCTGTCCATTACTTCCCTTTAACCTGATTTTTTCGATTCCTAGATAATTTGCAGCAAGTAATTGCAATTCTCTCTGAAAAAGAGTTTAATCTCCCTGGGTACAGTTTTCAGAAGCTTGTCCCTACTTTTTTCTACAGGAATAGGATGGATGTGGAGAGAATTCATTGCATGTTTTAAGAGGTCCTGGTTCCTCTTCCATTCCCATTCAGAATAGTTCTTCTCGGTAAATGGTACACATGATAACTTTAAAAAATAAGATTATAGTATTTGATAAGAAAGCAAGACAAACACAAATTTTACTTCATACTGTATTTGCACGAAAAATCATGTTGAGAGAACATTGTACAGGCTGGAAAAATGCTAAGATTAGAGATGTGAGTACAATATGTGGAAACACCAACTCATTGACCCTCTTCTCCCAACTTGGTCCATCAAAAGCAGGGTTAATGTTAATGTGTTTAGCATTTTTTGCTTTGTTACTCACTGAACAATTGCTTTCCTTTAACAAGGGGCTTTTTACCTTGTTACAAACAATTGTGAAGTACCAACTCCATGTCAGTCATCTAGGTGCAAATATCTCCAGTCTCCTGTTGTATCAGTGTTAGGGAAGACGCTGTTCACTCATAAGCCATGTACAGAAGGGGATGTAGCATCTGCAAATAAAATTCTTCCAAAATATTCACACATTCCTCCTACAGACTTGCATGTTAGGTTTTCTGAGAGATACTGCTTCATGCTCAACTGAGCTATTTGTGGAATTTAATGGAGATGGCTGTTGTTGGTAGACCACTTAATTTGTTTCTAATTTGAGAGACTGCAGTGAAAGTGACGGGAGACTGCATTAGTGTTAGACAGCAATTTTGATTTAGCAGCATATTTACTGAAAATGGAAGTTTAAGGAAGTTAAGAATATTTCAAATTTGCATTGTTTTGGCAAACAATTTTGTCTGCAAAAATATGACATAATTCTAGAGATGCCAAGTATTTCTCTTTCAAGGAAATATAATAACAGGAATCTAGAAGAGTTAGGTAACATCAAAACAAATCTTTTCAGGTTCCTCTAAAACACAGATTTGGTGCTTTTGGGAGGGTTTAGAACTTTGAAACCTTTTTTATTTGTTTCAGTTTAACCTGGAATGATTTTTCCTTGCCCCCTTGATTTTATTTTTTTTTCCATTTCAGTCATCAAACTGAAAATTCTATTATCCATCCAGCTCTAGACGGAGAAGAAAAGACAGTCAAGGTTAAAGCTAAATATTGCTCTGGAGAATTGGACACTCTCCCTGCCTGTCACCAAGTTCCTGTGTGACACTAGGCAAGCCAGACTTCAAAAGTGGTTAGTGTGTGGTGTTCCTTTTTGGAAGCCTGGCAACAGATGGAAGCAGTTCTGCAGAAGTGCTCTACTTCTGGAGGTAATTCAGCTCAGTTGGAGCTGTGCTTCCGAAATGGAAGGTGATGTTGCACTCTAATGCGTGCTCTGCAGACCGAGATCCTCCATATCTCATACTGATGCATTGTTTCTTAAAGGCTTTGACCTTAAGTCATTCTCTGCCCTTAGAATGGATAAAATTAGAACTCTTTTACTCAGCTAGTTAACATTATTCTATAAATATTTGTAAAGCCCTTAGAAACTGTAGTGATGCATGCAGTAGGCAGGTTTGGGGAAATTAATAATCCATTTTTTGTGGGAGGCTTGAGCAATATATTTGAATCCAGATACAAAAGTAGAAGTTGGAAACAAAATATTGAATCACTGCTTCTGAAGTGAGCCGCAAAGGCCCTAAACATTCAATGAGCTGGGAAATGCTAGCATGTGATACATCATTGAGGTCTATTTCACAGTTCCTCTTCAGGTGGATGCCAGATGAAGGTTTCATCTGTATTCTGATATTTCCTAGCTTGGTAGAGTTGAATCTTGCAACAACTGTTTTAATAAAGGGAATGTAAATTTCTTGGTCCTTAAATACAACTTACCCAATTATTAAAAACTAAACCACAAAACACTGCAAAACTATACTATAACATCAGTTTTATCATAGAAATGGTATCTCAATGTACGTTTGCCAATATTAGATCCACTGTATGGATCTTTCCTACTTGAGTAAGCAGAGTAACTGATAGCAGTGGGTGGTTGTTATCCCATATGTTTCTGGCACTGGTGGGGAAGGGATTCTTGCTTCATGGGTCTTTCCTGAAAAGAGGAATAGCAAGACTTGGCAATGCTGCATCTGTTTTACTCCAGCTCAGGACAGAAGTGTACTGCAGGGAGGGCAGGCTCTTCTCCTCTTCTGCCTCCTACTCTTCTCTTGCCTGGCCCATGTCATCTGCTCTCATCTTATCCTCCTCTACCAGTGTTTCCTTGTCTCAGATCCAGTTATTCCTTAACCTTTGATATTGGTCTCAGATAAATTCTCATAAATGATCTGCCCCCTTTCTGTTTCTTTCATAATTATTTATAGTCTCCTCACCTGCACTATTATGACTTGTTTTGTGATACAGTTTGAGGTCCCTTCATTGCTCCCATAATACTGTCTTTCTGCGCTTCCCAGGTGCAGGTTTCCCACTGCTATTCCTCATCATTGGTGACTCCTGGTTTCAGCCTGCATCCCCAGACTTCCTATCAAATGTGGATCTTTGACTCCTGTCAATTGCTTCTCTTGCTGCCTTTGCTCTTAATCTCTGTCAAATGATCATTTTAAGTTACAAAGCTGAGGTAGCAGCCTGAGCTGGCTTGGCTGGTCTGGAGCGTCATTGGTGCCCTCTGGCAATGTGGTTTGCATTGGGTTTGCAATGCTTAGTTGTGCTGGAATCCATGGCAGTTTCAACAGATAACCTCCAGCAAATCTTGACTGAGCAAGTCAAAAAGAAGAATTGCAAATATTTCTTTTACCTTTCTTTGCAAGAAAAGGTTGAACCTTTCCAAAGATATTTTTATTCCTTTTAAGTCCTGTTTGAATCAGAGGATTTTTACTCCAAATGATTAATAGTTGGCAGAATGATAGGGTGCTGAAAAAGTGGTCTAAGTAAACATTGGGCTGTCTGAGTGAGAAGGTAGGACCACCTCTCTCCTAATCTAGACTCTTTATTTATATATATGCTGTATCAAGTATCTCCAGGTAAACTACATTTTCATATTGTTGGGCTTTAATTATATTCCTTTATACCACCATAGAGTTACTCATAATGTCATCGTTTTGAAGTATGCAACCAGATGATTTTTTTTTTTTTCACAAAGTGTTGCACTTCTTGGGATTCTGGCTTTTTAGACGGAAAACTAATTTATAGCTCTTCTTAATCTAGTTTATCTTTATTTGAACTTTCTAAGAAGAATGTATAGCCTAGTCAATGTAATACTTTTCTAAGGAAAAAAGAAAAAGGTTACTTGGTGAAAAAGTAGTACCGTCATAGCTCTGTACCCCTGTGGTTTTAGCCCAGAATAAACATAATGCACATTAACTGTGGCATTGTTTCCAACAGACCAATTTCAGAGAGAAGGAAAAAATGTCTATCACCTAGAATAAAAAATTAGATTGTTCTGTGAATTAAAAGCTGTTTTGTTGCTTGCAATATGGATACATGCTGAGACTCAGTTAGTGAACCATTCTTCTCCTAATATACAATCACGCATTAAAAGTAAATTAAAGAAAGCTGCTAACATACAAGTATTGTCCTCACATTAAAAAGAAGACAAAACATCTGCTGGGTGCTTAAGATAATGATTCTTTAAACTTTTGTTTTTCAGGTTCTTCCTTCAAATCAAGCTGTAGTAAAGGAGAAAAAACTTTAGAATTCATCCCAATAAATCTCCATCTGCAAAGAATGCACGTGCATAGTCCTCGATTGAAAGGTACAGTATATTCTGCAAAGAATCTCCCTAAGTATGACAAAGTATGCTTTGAAATACATTCAAACTTGAAACTAAGAGGCGTGGCTTCCATTTTAGCCCTTTTTAAGATGTAAATCTTGGAAAACTAAGGAGTGGTTAACTAAATTTCTTTTAAATTCTTTTTAGAAATAATTTCCAGGGATATCATGCTCATTTTGTTTCTATGACAGTTCAAACAAATAGGTAATGAAGACTGTGTTCACTGAAATGCACTGATAATCTATGCATGGTTAAAAATATTCTGTTGTAGCATTGCAGAACTAATAGTGTCATGGTTCATACCGACACACTGCACAATGTTCAGTAAGATTCACATGCTTTTAGGCCATCAGCTTAATTTTTCATTGTGATCCATAATGTCAGTGTAGTATAAAAGCCAGTCTTACCTGTCTTGTTTCTAGGGTGGTTTTTTTCCCCACTGTGGCACCAGAGATAGAGATACAGAGCACAATAGATTTCCTTCCAGAGACTGCTGGGATGAACTCACCAGCCTAGGTGATGCGAGTAGCACAGATCCATTAAGCACAGTGCTACTTCTAAACTTAATAGATCCTATTTGTTAGGAAGCCTCAGTGAGCCCAGCGCAGCTTGTGCCTGAATCAGCGTGTTCGGTGCTGCTGTGCCACGTAAGCATTTGCTCAGCATTAAGCGCAAATATCTCACTGATTGTACTGAAAATACTGCGAACTTCCAATTCCTTCTGGAAAGGGGGATCATTTTCTGTAATGTTTCTGTTTCATACAGAATTCTGATGCTGCTGCGTGCGCATAGTTTTAGCAGCATCCTTTGCAGATAGAAAATGATATCGATACATACGTATAAGCAAATCATAGTACAGTGACTAAATTGACATGTATTAAATTTGCTGTCACTGTAGACACATGGAAATTACACTCTGTAAGGTTTTTTGCCTTATATACTCTACATCTAAGCAGACTGTAAAACCCTAAGTATAAACAATAATTATAGGAGTGTTATACTGTGTATTGCTGATGTTCACCCACTTCCGAGTTGGAACAGGAGGGCTTCTGATTGGTAGATCATGTATTAGTTCAATATTTCGTTGGGTTTTTTTGTTTTTTGTTTTTTTTTTACTAAGCAACAGTGCCTCCAAATATTTTAACAAGATGAGGGTTTATAGTGACACAATATGACAGCACAAATTTTAATTTAGCTAATAATTTGAAGTTAGTTAACTTAAAAGCATTTTTAGATTTGTAATGACTGCAGTTGGACAGAACCTTAATTTTATGTCTGTCAAGAAAGCCTCTCTGGGAACAGGGTGTTTTATGTTTGTTTGCTAAATAAAAAAGTGGAATCAAGTATGCTTCTTCATCACCCATAGGTTTTGCACTACTTGAGGTTTTTTTTGGTTTTGATTAATTTTATCCTTTCTCCCCCCAAACCAGTTTTCTTGTCGCATGTGTTAATCCATAATTCAAAAGGGTACGGAAAGAGATAAATGGTAGAATCCTCTTCTAAATTTAGGACTTGAAAGCTCTCCCTTTTTTCTTAGTTATAGCTAATGTTCATTCCACTGACATGAGAATTAGATAACACTGTTCATGTTGCAGTCAAGTTTAGAGATTTCAGCATGTTAATAAAGAAAGGGACTTGTGTTTTCCGAATCAGGGAGTTTCTGGCTACACAGATTTTTGGAAGTCTGATACTTTAGTTATGGGCAGGTCTTTTTATTTCTCTGTATACAAAATGGGTTCCTGAATATGTTTAGGATATTTTGGTAGCAGTATAGTATAAATATAACAAAAAGTAATTGAAGATTATTCTTATATTTGCCTTTGGCTGGATAAATGATTTCTGTATCCATTATGTAGCCACTGTCCTATCTGTTGAGTTTACTGAAGTGAGTTTCATTTTATGAGCACTGAAGAGCTGTGTCTTGTCTTAGATATACTTTGAACAGTTTGTAGCAATTGCTAATCATTCTGGAGTAAGCAGCACTCACAGCAAGTTGGTGTTTCTCATCTGGTGCTTTGTTTGGCATATATCAAAGGGCACCTGGAATACAACTAGGAGACTGACAGGAAAAAAAAAAAAAAAAAGAGAAAAAAACCAAACCATGTAAGCATTCACAGAGGTGGTGATTAAACAAGCTGATGAGCCATAAAGCTGTCATTAACCCTTACGCTGCCAGATATCTTCATTTTTGGGAGTGCAAGCTAGGTTTTAATCCCATCTATCATATGTAGGCACATGAATATGTGCTTTTTTGTTCAGCGTGTTCCGTAACAGGTTGACTTTTACTGAGCTTTGATTCAGGTTGTTGTTGAGTACTGCCATAGAATAGAAAATACCTGGGTGTTTAAACTTCTAGTAGGAACAACTTTGAGAAACATACTATTTCATATGGGGTGACTGTGCCCCTATTCATTTGATAAACAGCACTTTTGGTCTGTTCATCATACTACAAAAGTTAAATTTATATATTGCCCTAGGTTTGCTTATGTCCATGTTTACACATTGTGTGCTAGTTGTAAATAAGTTTGATGGACTCAGAGATTTTCATTTTGCATCTGGCCAGTGTGAGACAGTGACTGCCTCCTCTGAAGTGAGCAGGTTGCTTGAAATTCTAGATTGAACTGTGCTTGACATAAACATCCCTCAGCTCTTTAATTGGTCTGATAAAGCTTAGCTTTATGGAACTTCTACTGTGTTGCTGTGGTTGTCAGCATGTTGCAAAAGATCTGTGCTTTATTTGGGAAGGAGTGATGAGCTGGTAATTTATATTTCTGCATAGTGAAGGAATTGTTTTCTGGCAAGTGTGCAACTGGTGTTAGTGTTTCCCTTGTATAAGCAGGAGGTGAGTGCATCTTTGAGTCAGAATAATTAGTATGAAGTGATGGTTTCTTTATAGCTCAGTTTTCAACTCTGATCTTCTGCATTTTCTTCCTCCAAGTTCTGAAGCAATTATTTGAGGAAGGGTTGTGGGTTTGGTATTTATTAATAATTTGGGGGAGCACGCTGGCAAAATGATACAGCTCCTACAGCCCTGCTGCATTTTAAGCTTTTTCTCCAGTGTAGAGAGTTTTCAGCAGTAGTCTGCTCTTGAAGTGGATGGTGGTTCCCAGTTACTGGAGCATCCCTGTGCCAGTGCACTCATGCTGACACTGCGTGTCCTTCGCAAGGAGCTGCATTGGTGTGTAAATGTAGCACATCACGAGGCATTTCTCCCATGTCTTGCAGCACTTTCCAGTGTACTGTGCTCTGGAAAGTGGGAGTGAGACTGCTCCGTGCCCATCACCAGGGTTGTAGACATCTCCTCCTTTGCCATCCTCACGCTCCCGTGTTCACTCTCATGGGGTGGGCGCTCAGCTGTTTTGGGTGTTTGTGTCTCAAACAGCTGTTTCTTGGCCATGCTGAGAGGCCAGAGGCTGCATGAAAGCTTCCTTCTGGGTAAATCGCCCCAAAGGAGCTCTAAGCAGAGTCACTATTTATTTTTAAAACAGAGTCAGAAAAAGCACCAGGGTTTGTAAATGTTTTCCTGTAGTTTCATGAGCTATCTGTAAACATATTCAGAAGCCATTACTCAGTTAACCTGAGGGGTTCATCTCTTTTTTTGGTTTCAAGCCACCCTTGTTTTAAGCAATAGAACTACTTATTGTCAAGTACCGAGGGAGCTCTAATAGCCCAAGATTATGCATTATGGATAAATCTCCATGAAGACCTGAAGGAATGGGCTATTTAAGAATCTTGAAGCTCACCTGAGGCTAATGAAATTATGTCACTTCTCCTTTTAAGTGGAAATTGAAGAGTCACCAACTCATTAGAGTTCAAATCAGTTTGAGTGAATATGGTTTGAGATTCAGCTCTGGATGTAAAACCTAGTTCATTAACTGTGAATCATTTGTACAGTGTTCTTGCTTCTAGGGATATTTATCATCAGAATGCAAGAAAAGCTCTATTTTAGGAGAGGATTAGATTTTAATTTATATGGAAGGCTTCCTTGATGAATAAAATAATTCTCAAAAATTCTCCATTAGAAATACATTGTAAGAATGATGCATTCTTAACTGTGTTTTTATACCTCCAGTGAGCTTGGGCACAAGACAGGTACTGCTTAATGTAAACTTAAATTCTGCAAATGTAAATTTAAACTTGGAAGGAATAATTACTGTGGTTTGGGATGTAATTAAATCTTCATCTGTTCACTGACAATCAATCACAAGCACATAATGAGAGGCTATTTTTGAAAATGTGTTCCATCTCCAGTTCTGTAAGCATACATCTATAGAAAAAGTTCATCATGTATGTCACAAGATATCAGGTACATGCAGAGAGTAACAACAGTTTGTTGTCTCAGCAAGAATTTCAATAGTATAGTTTATTTCCCGTTCTGGTAGCTTTTCAGTCAAAAATAACTGACTTGCTCTGTATTTATAAGCATATATAAAAAGGAAGTATGTGTCATAGAACAGAGGTCTTCAGTTTAGCATTAAACAGGTAATTATATCTGGAGGTGGAAGCTAAACAAATTCAAACTAGAAAAGAAATGGAGATTTTTACTAGTCAGGTTGATTAATCATTGGAGCAACTTCTCTGGGAATGCAGTGATTTAATCATCACTTGAAAAATTTAAATCAAGATTAGATAGATTTTTAAAAAAAAAGCTGCCTTCACCCAACCAGAAGATCAGGAATCATTAGGTGTAATTCTGTAGCCTGTATTATTCAGGCAGTCAGCCTATTCCATCATAATGGTCTCTTTTGACTCTAAAATGCATGAATCTGTGCATCTCAACACGACTACAAGTTAAATAATGGTAGGGGTAGTAAAGTGAAATACACAAAAGGCCAATTTTGTAAACTGCAGAGCTAGAATATTGTTCTACGCTGTGGCATATAATTGAGATGTAGCAATAAATCAGGTAAACTTTTTAAGGTGTGCAGGTGGCTGTGTGGAAAGATTGATTAGCTCTTGGGCCTTCCTGAGACACCGATTATCAATTAATCCTTGGAAATAATATAGACTTGTCATCCTCATGTCTTGTAGGGTAGATATCATAGTGTTGCCATACCTTGGCCATGGGTGTGTGCAAATCTCTGTACCTGTCTGTTCCTGTTCCAGATGCTCTGTATGACGTCATCACCGTGGGAGCCCCGGCAGCCCATTTCCAAGGATTTAAGAATGGTGGTCTTCGAAAACTGCTGAGTAAATTTGAGGCAGAAAGACGAAAGTAAGTAATTTTGTGAGTAGCTAGGAAAGTATAATTGAGGTTGCATTAATATGTTATGAGCTCACTGAGTAACAAAACATTTTACCCTGCTGAATGTGTGGAAGATTAAAATCTACTAGGACTAGACAAGGATTCATTCATAAAATACTTCCTTTATCTTCCCTGCTTCGTTGGACTGCAAAATTGCAGCACAGTTTACTTTTAGTGTCAAGACTTACTTTGAACACAAAGTCAAAATTGTGAAGTTTTCTTCCCATGTTTCAGGAAGCTTGAGGAATATCAGTACTTGAAAACATGCTGTTGAGAATGAGATGTCTTGTCAGTAATTTTTGTGCTAGTGGAAAGTAGCTATACGCAATTTTTCAATAAAGGAACAGTAGCTTAAGGTATCATCTTCATTTCTGACAGCCCTGGGCGTATTTGAACAAAAAAATCTTTTTATCACACCTGTGAAGTAAATAAAATATTATTTTTCTTTTCTTTTTTTTTTTTTTTTCAGGAAGCCAAAATGAGACTAAGCAAAGATAAAGGGCTTAACTAGGGTTTCAGTTTATTGCTGTACTCCAGTGCTCTGTTAACCATAGAACAGGTACAGAAGTGTTAGCTGCATATTTTGCAAACTAAGAATTGGATGTATTTGTGTTTGTCACTATGGCTGTTCAGAAGTTTTGAGCAGCCACAGCTGTCGCTGGCAGCACCCAGAGTTGTGACTGCTCAACACTTGGGCTGTGCCAACCACCTTGCAGTCAGTGGCACATAGCGTTTGAAAAGTACTGTGTGTATGCTAATCTAAATCATCACGATTCTCCATGGAAAATTAATTCCATTGTATTCAATGCACAGTCCTGCAGCCATATCCACGTTGGCAGAATGTGGTTTCCCAAAATGGAGGGTAGGGGTGAGGCAGATTTGAAATTATTATCTGTGATATCTGTGCATTGGAGAAAAAAGAGAAAATGCCTTACAGGGAAGAGACCCAGTCTTTCATGAATTCTTCCCGGGAGAATACAGATTGCAGTATCTCAAAGTAGTGAATCGCCAGTGCCCTTCTTTCTTAGTTGCCCACAGCAGGGGAGAGGAGAAGACGAAGGGCTAGTCCGCCTTTCTTTGGCTCCTGGGCAGCGTTATGTGTCAAAAGGCTAGGGTGACAAAGGGCACCCAGTGCAGCACAGCCTCTTCTCATTTTCTTTCATCTGTATTTCCCTGACTTAAACCATGCAGACCTCTAAGTTGATAGATGATTGTGTTCAGGAGCACTGGGTAAAGCTTTGTGCAGGTTTTATCAAGGCTTTCCATACCTATTTCAAAGTGCCTACACATCCCCTTGTATTTGCCTTGCTGCTTAGACTCTCCTGCATCCCTCAGAAGCACCTGTATTTTGGTGACTTTCAAGGACAGGATACGGCACCTTTACAGTGACAGAGGAGGTTTCTTTGTGTGTTTTTGGTTTTTTTTTTGCCCTGGAAGAGAAAAAGCCTGCTTTTAGGATGATATAACTAGGGTAACTATGTTACTATCCTGTCAGGCTCTTCATGAACGAAAGAGCCTGAGTCAGGCTCACAAACTTGTGTTTGAGCGCTGAAAACAGAGGATTGCCATTCTCAGCAAGTCACCAGACCCGAAGAAGTGGTCACTTACTGTATGAATTCCCTGAAGTAGAAAGGAGAAAACCTCTAAAATTTGTCTTGCCTTCTGTCTTTGAGGGCAGCGCAGAGAAAACTCCACTTTTTTTTTTTTTTTTTTTTTTTTTTGCCTTCAACTGGAAAAAACTTGGGTGAGTCAAAAGACAGGAGAAAGCAAGCTCTGAATATGATCTTACTTATTTGAATATTCAAGAGTGGGGCTACTTTAAATAGACACATGAAAGGACCATTCTCATTCTTACCACAGAAATTTCTTTCACTGTGGCAATGACAACTTTATTTTATATGCACGTGTTTGTTTAACTGCATGAGGATGCTTTGAGGACACAGAGCATTTCCAGGAGCATCTTTTACAATTTAAATTTTCTGCTTTACAATGGGAGCAGCTTTTCTGAAGGTTTGGTTGAAGGAAGAAATGACACTTTGAGATATCAGTCAGAATATAAAATGAACAGGAAAAAAAAGCAGATTTAGCAGCTGTTTCCTTTAGGCTAACTGAGCTGAAGACTTAGAGAAACATGTGGGAAGAGATTATTTCTCAAGCCAATCCACATAGCTTTCAAGACAGCATTGTTAGTGCACATGACAGAATGCTTTGCATGCCTTTGACCTTCACACTGATTATTAGAACAGTTTATTGAAATATTCAGCGGTGTCAGCATGTTATAAAATATTCCTTGCCAAAACCTATTCTTGTGGAATTAACCGACAAGAGGAACTGTTAACTGGTAACAAGGTTATATCCCACTTCGCAAAAGCGTAACCAAAACAAGAGTGAAACATAAGTTTCATAGTATTTTATCAAACAGAAGAATGTAGAAAATGTGTATCTGAATATAGGTCTGGCATGTTTTCTATTACAGAGAATATATTTTTTTCTGCAGCCAAAAGAGGGGAAGATGTTGTATTTATAAAAAATGCAGTATTTTTGCTATTATTCTCTTATTTGTTACCACCAAGCTAGTCATATTAAAATTTTAAAAAAGGTAAATGTCTAAAAATATGGTCTCAAATAAAAGGGAAAAAAGTATTTCTTTCAGGTGAAAAACAAGACTTAGTGGTGTATGATCTGAAGACAGGTCCCATGCGTTATAACTTGTCACAATCTGTACTGCTCTTTATCTGCACCAGAGACAGATGAAAGGCTTTACCACTACAAGCATCAGGCATGCCTATAAGGCGTGACTCTAGGATGTCTGTCCCTTTAGTAGCTGCTAGTGAACTTCGTAAGAGTAGTAACAATGGATGCTTTTTAAAATCTTATTTAGGCGTGATAGCCTTTAAATTGAAATAATTGAAGTGTGATGGTTAAGGTATGCTAAATCATTGGAGAATATTCATTATCTATGCATGTTATATATTTATTTTAGAATTTTTTGTCATGATGCTGTAGTGGTTTGTTCTTTTTATTTTTTTTTCTTCCTTATTTCTAGCTAAAAGAGAAAGTAAATCAGTTGTTCTGATTCAGTCTTCTGTTGGCCTGCTAGCATAGATTACTCCCCCTTCCAGCAAAAGAAGGTCTTGTCTGCTCATCAGTCTAGATGGCACAGTAAATTATTATTTTTGGAGCTCAGTTATGCAGGAATGTTTAAGGCAGACATTCTGTAAGTTATACCCATATGACGCCTCATTGCTTGAAATGCTCATAAATCACTTTCAAGGTACACCAAGGACTTTTTTTCTAATTTGATGATCTGTGCTTTAGCCAAAACACACAGACAATGATGACAAGATTTTTAATGCACTAGTACTAACTGTCAAGAAAAACAGAGGTGTCCCACAAGCTGCATTAGGTGCCATGATTCCCTGTGGTATTGTACGCTACCTCTAACAAGTTATTTAGAAATGATCCTGCTTTAACACAAGGTTAAAACTGAAATAGCACCGAAAAGGTTTTCCTGTTGATTTTTTTTTTAACACATAATAATTTGATTCAGATTTGAATTGTCTAAAAGGACCATTTTTTGCTTCAGGAAGCCTAGATTTTTTGGTCAAGGTGTGCGGTGTGCTCCTTCACTAACATACCAGTGGTTTTATTAACGCTGAAGTCTTCAGGCTTCCTGTTACCTGAGTTACATAACTTTCAACCCATTTCCATTCTCAGAGGAACCAGAAATGGTACTGTTTCACAAAAAATCCCTGAGGTGTTGAAATAATAATGGTTAGTGTTTGATCTAATTGTAACCGTTATTCTCAAGCGGAGATCACAACCTGTCACTCATAGCATTTGTCACAGAGACATTGTTCTTTGCTCACTTACCCTTTTTTGCATGTATGCTTGTAACTGTGTGGGTGTGAGAGAGAGAGCTTAGACCCTATGGATATGAACATTTTTTCACTTACAAGAATAAAATCAGTGTATTAAGGTTGCTGGAAGTTTTGCTGAGAAATGGCCAAAGTTTGTGCTATTCACTGAGATATACAATTCTCATCACAGTATTTTCCAGCTGTTAGGCTCTCTGGGCAAAATTGTCTGAAGCATTTGCTTAAGCAGGCATGAAAGAAAGGGAACTGGGGCTGGAAAAAAGAAGGGGAAAAGGAGTTGGAGGAGCTTTACATGTAAAGGTTAGAAAGGACCAGACGTTTTTGGAGAGCAAGAAACCATTTCACCGCATGTGAAGGAGGAGAGTGGATCCACGACTTTGCCATCCTTTTCTTGTACAGTGCACTTCCACAAGCTGCCAGGAAAATACTTCCCTGAAAGGCACCATTTAGCCTCAGGCCTGTGGTGAGGCACAATACCTTTTTTCTTCTGATAAGAGCCATGCTCAGTTAACCGGCACGAGATTCTCCCCTATGTGAAAGGTTACTTGTCCACCAATGTAAAGATATTCTGAAATTAACGTAACGAACTGTGGAAGGCTTTCCCTAGGTATTTAAGCTTCCTGGAGCGAGTTGTAGGAAGATTCACTGAGATTCACCGATGCCACTGTGGCATCTGTCCTACTTAAGTCTCTAGAGGGCTGATGAAGGGCATCTTGCCTTTCACTGGAGCTCATGCCCCATTACCAGTTGAAGGCATTGATGCAGAGTTATTCCAAGAGTCAGTTAGGAATGAGGAGGAAACAGAAGAGCAGCAAGAGGAGCTCTATGCATACAGCCTTAGCCATTGCTTCACAGTAAGGTTTCATGGAGATTTGGACTTGGTAAGTAAAGATAGATTAGACAGAACTAATAACATAATTTCATTTTCCTCAGTTTTCAAAGTTAGAATTTCCAAGCTTGCAAGGGAATCTTAATGAAATTTTAAAAAATTCATTTGAACTTTGATTTCTCTCAGGACTGTTTTCAAAACCTAAGCACTGATCATATGGTTTAGTTTCATTTCCTGAGGCAGTGAATTATCCTCAGGTTTTTAATGTAATCAATTTATCATAACTTCCCACTTTAGACAGAATACATGTGATGCATAAATAGGCCACTGAATTGGCATCTTCAGTAACACACATAAGCTTGAGGTTATCTAGGGGTAGATGTTCTTGCTGTGTATGCTTTAACTGTATTCTTGATGTTAATGTCTGTGGTTTTGACCGTGAAAAATGTGAGGTCAAATGTTCATTGTTGAAAGATTTTAACCCAGTCCCAGATGGTGACAATTTAACTCAGTCACACAAATGCCTCGGTTAACAGCAGGAGTGGAGTTACTCTGAGTGTCATTAAAAATTAGACTTTTTAGCATACTGCATATTTATTCTCAGGCAAAAACTTTGTTAAAATTAGAGCTAGAGTCAATGTAATCTTTATTCAAATTACATGACAATGCAATTAAAGCAATTTTGAAACTGAAATGTACACACATCTGCCAGTGGTCATAGTTAATGATAGTGCCAATATATGGAAGTGATTAAGTGTGATTTCATACGCGTAGTGACAGCTTTGAAACTTAACCCAGAAGACATTGTGATAGACTTTTTCAAAAGGTACGTAACTAATAGTATATTTTACATATCAAAGGTAGATTTTTCAGTGCTGCTGATCTCTCGCGCTGCACCTGCCAGTGTGGCCTTTGCCCTAATGCAAAAGTTTCTTCTTACTTGTAATTCCCTTCATCTAGTTTCTGCATTAGGACACCTATAAAATGTTCCTCTATATGTTCTACGGGCAGCTGCTGCTTTTAATTAATATTATTTATGTACCGTAGCTGTATGTGGCAGCAAGCCCTAAAAATAGTTATTTGTAAGGAAACTAATTTCAGTGAATTGTCAGTAATGTCTTTCCATGAATGGTAAGGCCACAGAAAACCTCTGGCTAGTCTTAAATGCGGCACCAGTGAGACACAACAATTAGATACTTCAGATACTCCTAAATGTTATTTCTGAAAAGGAATTACTCGCCTTCTTGGGGGAAGGGCAGAAGTTGCCCTCAATTTCTGAAAGAAATTGAGTATTTGGAGTCATCTCATGGTTTCTTGGGTTCAGGAAATGTTAAAATTAGCCAAATAATAAGAACAGCACATTCTGAAGAAAGAGTCATTCTCTTTTCACTATTTCATTTATTGAAAAGCTGTGATTGACTTTATTAGAATGAGAACTACCCACGGGTTTAGTATCTCTCTTCCTTCTTTATTTTCCAGTAGCATTGTCTGTAGCTTTTCTGCTGCAGTATTCTTTGAAGCTAAGAGCTGTGGGAGATCAGTGAAAATAATCTGGGAATTAAAGGCTGAGGGGAATCCTAGGAAGGAGTATGTGCATGGTGAGCTTGATAAATGTTCGAGCCAGATCCAGCCTGCAAAAAGGCTGTTTGATAAAGGGAGGGAGAAGCCTGAAGGGGAATTAGAGAAGATTATTCAGTGCTGTGTAGTATCAAGACTTCAAGACTACGTCTTCACTACAATTAACACAGACTATTGCTCTTTGTCTGTGCCGTGTCTCCTGAGTCTGGCAGCTGGAGAGTTGCAGTGGATGGAGAGATAGATAGTAGTTCATTCACTAACAATGCTGCCACCTTGAAGGCAGAGCTGTGGTCGTTTCCTCATTTCTCAGAGGGATAAGGATTTTTTTTTTTTTTTTTTTTTTTTTTGTCCCATTTTTTTGGGGGGGTTGTTTTTTTTTTTTTTTTTTTTCGCACAATTCATTAGGAGGGATAGTTTGATTTTGTTGAAGTATTCAGAATTCTGACCTCTGCAGTCTGGCAACTCATGTAGTAGACGGTGAATTGGAGAGGTGTAGTAATCTGGGTGTGACTGGTAGCATGACTGATCATGGCAAGGCTTCGCTGACTTGGATGCGGTTCATCCTGACTGCCTCTACAAGGAATTGTATCTAAAAATTGAGGCATTGGTGAAGGGCTGAAAAACAGGATGGGATACTGTGGAATTTGGGACTGTAACTCAGCAAAGTATTTAAGCAACAAGCTTAATTTTAAGAATCCTCCAATCTATCCTTATTTGCCAAAAGACTTAGGCCTTTTAGATTTTATGGGAGTTACTTCATTTGGACTTCTGAATGTACATATGTCCTTTACTGAATTAAATTTAATTTCTACTTTGTAGAAAACCAATAAGGAGGAACTGGAAGGGACACTAGAAGTCACAGAGGGGAAATGGGGGAGTGAAGAGATCTGGAAAAAGTCTGGAATGAAAAGCAGTGTGTGAAGTTCAAAGGATTGCACAAGTGTCAATATTCAGGTGTTGATATGTGAAATTAAGAAAGAAATTAAATCAGTCAGGAAAGGGTGGAAGAGAGTGAGGGATGTATGATGAAAAGACACAGTAGGAAAGAAGGGAGATACTCCCCAGTTGTTTCTGTATGTATGTACATTACCCTGGCACTGTTTTTTTCCTGTGTTAACGTGACAGGTAGATCTGAAACTGCAAAAGACTTCAGTCAGTTTTTTCTGAAAGACTGAAGCAGGGCTTTATAAAGGGAAGGACTGTGTACAAGAGTTTTAGGTGAGGAGAGGTATACTACAGCAAAGAACTAGTAGATGTGTCCGTGCTGTCTAAAATGCTTTTTTTTAATAACGCTGTAAAAGGCTATTGCGTAATTAGTGAGTGTTGGGAGAAAAAAAAAACAAGGGATAAGTTTTCAAAAGGAAGTCATGCAGAAGAAATGCAGTAGTTCGTGAATAGTTACAAGGAAAGTAGGAAGTCTGCAGTATGTGTTTGTGTGGTTTTGTAGTACTTAACTCCCACACCCCATTTCTGTGGCTTTCCTTGCAAATTAGACATGGGGCTTCTACTAGAAATAACTCTGGTTATCACCAATTCCTGGACATCACTGACGCTGATCAAAACACAGTGTGGGCCACTGATCATTAATGACCCATTTTGAAAGACTTAGTGAGGTAGTTAATAGTGTGATGGGGAGTTCAGATGGAAAAATAAGGACCCTTATGCGCTTCGTGATTATTACCTGACCTGGTCAAACCTGGTTTGTCCTGAATTATGTTTACAGAACATAATAAATAAAAATCTGGTTTTTGTATGTTAAGATCAATCACTCACAGGAATTATTAGATTGAACAGTACCACTTGGAGTGTTTGGTGGTGGGCAGTCCATTGTTCTCTACTGTTCAAGCAAGGATTTGCTTGTCCCCGAAAGGAAGGAGCATTTCAGTGATATCTGTGAAGTTCAGGTTATCTGTCATTTTTTTACAATCCTAGTGGTAAGATTTTGAGCACATTAAGCATTGTTCTTAATAGCAGAAATGATTTTGACATTATGTGACTCTCTCTCTGTGTTTACAGTACTGGATACCAGTGTATTTACTATTCACCTGAAAACACAGCCAAGGCAAAAGAAGTTCTCAGCAACATCAATCATCTACAACCTCTTATATCAAGCCATGCAGACCTGCTGCTTAATTCTGCAAGCCAGCATTCTCCAGACAGCTTGAAGAATTCTTTAAAGATGCTTTCAGAAAAAGTAAGATTGAAATCTTCACTGCAATGGAAAATGGAATAACCAAGTCTCTAACTGCTGTTTTTTTCCCCTGCATAAATTGACTTTCATAGCATCAGGAAATGTTAAATAAGCGCTGCTAAAATAAGCTTCAAAATGTTGCTATCAGAAAAGTACTATTATTTAGCATTTCTGTAGGCTTTCCATGTAGAAAATTAATGAAATCTCTAAAGGTTGTCTTTATTTGAAAGTATAATTAATTTAATTTCGTGTGTCTTTGTTATCCTCTAGTGGCCACATACTGGGGTTTATCAAAAATATATTATTGTAAATAATTTTGTGGGATGATAAATGGTTATTTTCTCTTTCTGTGATACTTCAAACTACTGCTTGTGGGAGGTAGTTCAAGCCAGGTTTGTGCGTAAGGTTTAGAATAACAGCATGATTAGAAATGGTGATGCAGTCTGGAAGGAGAAGCCAGGAAGCTGGTGGCAGGAGGTCTCAAATTTTAATCCTCTTTCTCCTGTTATATTCCCCTGTAGCTGTAGGCTTTTCCTCATCTTAGCTTCTTTAGCACTAAATTAAGGAAGATAACATTCTCCACCTGTCTCACAGAGTGATAGAGGAGATTAGCTAAAGTTTTAAGTACTTTTAAGCAGATGTCATCCTATAAAAATATTAAGCACTATAGCTCTGACCAGAGGGGTTGAACAAAGTCTCCTATCGCTTCATGGGCCATACCTTCTGTAATGTGATCTCAATATGGCTTAATAACACTATCAGTAATCATTTCAATATATCTTCAGCTATTGGGAAGTGGCAACCCCTGTGTTCTGTTGAGGACTATTATCTCAGCAGTATGTCATTCAGTGGGAGAGTTTCCAATCTGAATATTGAGCTCAGCCACATACTGGGAAGGCATTGCATGGGAGCCACGGGGGAGAGAAATGTTACTCTGGGTTGCAGATGTGTAAACCCACAGTAACTTTGAGAATATTGGCATCGCTGTGGACGTCAGGGATATATAGGAAAGAATAATTCAGCCTGGAAATGAAAGGGAGGATTTTAGGGGGTTTGGAGGGCAATTATAACATGCCTTTCCCTGTAGTACTGAAGAAGGCCGTTTACGCTTCACATAGAGAAAGTTGAGCTGCTCTGCTAGCAGTTCAAAGGAAAATGCATGTGCAAGTAAAGCAAATCAAACAAAAAAGTGTTTGTTTGGAAGATTGAAGACCTGGTTGCTAAGGAATTTATCTGTTAGCTACAGCCTTTTGCTTTGCCCTTCCCACCTTTGGCTGTCTGGGGAGGAGGAGTGGATGTTTTGGGGTGGCTGCAGGTAGCTCTGCTACCAACCCACTGTTTGAACCATGGCCTTCTGGAGAGTCTGACTACAGAAAAAAGACAAATAAAACAATCCATTGAGTTTGGAAAAGTCACAGATATCTTAACTTTATAGCTGGTGATTTAGTTGTATATGTTCATATTGACTTTTCAGGGCCAGGATTAAATTTCTGGTTAGTATATGAGCACAGGTTGCCTTAAGTAGAAGCAGGACTCTTGAGTGATGTAGTCCCTGACAGCCCATAGTTCTATCTCACCTCCACCTTTTGCTTGGAAGAGATTAATCCAGTTGTCTGAAAAACAACTACTACATGGATGGTTGAATACCTGCTTCCCTGTCTATTCCCAAATTTACTCAGAGGCGATGATGACAGTTGAGAAAGGGGGGGACACCATTGCAGAAGAACCCAATGTGGAGGAACAGCTGCTTGTAAAGAAGGGAAGAGAGTTGAGGAGGAAAGGCAAGACCAAGAAACAACTTCAGGGAAGAGCAATATTAAGTTTCAAAAACTCAGATTGAGTGAACTCATGTGGTG
This sequence comes from Pterocles gutturalis, assembly GCF_000699245.1. NCBI lineage: Eukaryota > Metazoa > Chordata > Aves > Pterocliformes > Pteroclidae > Pterocles > Pterocles gutturalis. The sequence continues at coordinate 33,210 of NW_010123216.1, forward strand.
CTGCAATTAAATCCCCCATAGAAGCATCATCTCAAGATCCTGAGATAACCTATCTATCCAGTCTGGTACCAGATGGGACTAACAGAGAGTCCTTGGTTATATTTAAAATAGGTTCGCATCCTCTTCTGGATAGAATTGCATGATGCCAACTTGTATTCTTGAGGCATATGAGGTGCTTTTACTCTCCTACCTTTTTATATGCAAATAGGAAATGTTCTATTACATTTTAGCTTGATAAAAATCTAGAAATTAAACAGATGTTTGAAGCAGTCAAAAATTATTTGCCTGGTGATTAAATTCCTCAGGTTTATTAAAAAGCATATAACTTTTTATTTTAAGAAGATGTTAAGCTTGATATGTAGAATAATTGTTTCTAAAACTGTTAGGTAGCAGTGAGTATTATCTGTGAGTTACAGTTAAGTATTTGTGTTAGAAATGGAAGGACTGGCTGCATGCATTGAAAGTAGAAAATGAAATCAAATAATTCCACTGCTGCTGCTTATTTTGAGCTTATTTTCTCATATTAAGCATGGCTTTACTTCTCCATGTACGATTTGCAATTTACTGTAGTGTTTTCCTGAGACTAACCTTTTATCAACACTTCCTGTTAATTGATTAAGGAAGCCTTTAGCTGTCGACAAGTGTATCAGCATTTGCAGCTTGCAGAAGGCTTGATAAATTCATTTTCCAGCTATGCCTATCTTTGTTTGCAGAATATTCTTTAGTCAAGTAGCTAAAAGAATTTACAAAGTTTTAATTTTTTATATATATACACTTGTTATATTATTTCAGTACAATTTTATAAACAGTGATGTTCTGCAAGTTTGGCTGTACTGAGCTGTAGGAAAACATAGTTAAAATGTAGATTGTTGTTAAACCAACTGACTATTTTAATGGAATTTAATTATAGAAGCATTTTAGTCTATATATGAAAAAACAGAGGTTTGCTTCTATCCCAGTTTGCTTTTTAAAATATTTTTTCCTTATAAAATATACATATTGAAATTAAGTTAAACTTTTCAGATAGTTATCTAATATGCATTGCTTACTTCACGTTTTCCAATAATTGCAACTTTCTGAAATTTAAAGCTTGCTTCAATTTACCATGCCTCATGCAGAGACCTGAAATGATCTCAAGCAGACTTGGGAAGGGAGAAACCTTGATGGTTTTCAGCAAAACCATGGTGTAATTTCTAAGGACAGACAAGTAGTTTGGGCTCTCTTGATATGGAACTGTAGAACAGTCTTCTAGAGGAACTCTGCTGTTAACCATGCAAGAGAAGACAACTCTGCCAGTCTCGCTTTGCCTCTTCTTTTATAGATGAGTAGGGTTTGCTAGCAGTATTCTCCAAAGACTATGTAATCTCTGAGCATGGACCATGTGGAGGCTGGAATGTAGAAAATCATGTAGAAAACTGAAATAGTCCTATAGTGCAGTTCAGGGCTGCCATGAGGCGGTCGTGAAAGGCTACAAATAAGAAAATTGTCTCTGTTTAAGCACCCTTTCCCTCAGGCAGCAGGTTAGTAAGGAGGAGACAGAATGATGAGTCTGGTAACATTGCCAGCAAGATGGATAGTGTTGCCAAGCCTAATCACTAAAGAATCCCAAATCGGGTTTGAAAGAAGTCCTCATGTTGGTTTAAAAAAATCACAACTTAGCTTAGCTATCCACAAGGTTCTTATAAGACTTTTGAGTTTTATTTGCCGCAAATTTGCAGCGTTTCTATGTGCAGCCATTAAGGACAAAAAATCGCTTTTTCCTAAATGTTATGAAAATGGTAAAAAGTAGAAACTTGTCAAGCAGGTACATAACCTCAGCAGCTGGAGCTTTAAGAAAGCCATCAATTATTTAGGGCATCGTGCTCTAAATGTCAGTAAACTTTCGAGGGGGTATTGAGACAGAAAAGCAAGAAAAATAAGTTGAGTAGGAGTACAGGCATACAAAAGAGGAGCAACTACTAGCAAAAAGGGATGGAGTAAGAATAGGAAGAAGTAAGAAGTGCAGAAACTGGGAGAAAGATTTCCAGGAAGATAGATGCTGACACTTAAAACTCGCTTGATTTGGGGTTTTTTGCTACTTCTCTTCCAGGTTTTGTGCAAGAAGCATGAAAGGGCTGAAGGAAGCTTGTCTGGGAAACCTTTATTTCCAGCGTTTCCTAGCTCTGTGTGACTGCTTGTGTAGGCTGCTTGCTCTGACCCTTATCTACGCACTTTTCCGAGTCTGTGTGTGTGTGTTTAAGATTGTGTGTGTACAAGCAGTTCAGCATCTGAATCTGCACGTGACAGTCCACTATGGTCTGGATAGGAAGGCAACTTAAATCCCACTGACCCAGGATAAATAAATTCAGGTAATTGTGCTGTGAAAGAAGTGAGAGTTTTTCATCATCACCTGTGAAGCAGGGCTGGGCAGAGGAGTATATGCCTGGGTGGTATGTGGTGGGTGTGGTACTGTAGCAGGGTGCATACTCTCCCCACTCTGATGGATGAACCCTGGTGAATGCTGCTGGAAGTAACTAAAACTGTGACTGGCCCAGCTGTCTGACACTGTGGCTTTGCTAGTGGATACCGCCCTGTAGTGAAAGGGAGCATGTCCTTGCACCTCACCCTCTCCTGGTCAGTAAATTGTGCCAGCTGATGGAGCAAATAGGTCATCCTCCTAGGGGTAGTGGGGACAGGGCCATGTGTTTTGTGTCACTGCAGGAGATGGGCGTGTGGCAAACTGGTGGCAACAGCAAGTGCTGTTATGTGGAGACAGAGTCTGCAGATGCTAAAGTCCATATGCAGAAATAAAGTGGTGGAATTTTCTTGTTGGGGTGGAAGGGAGATAAACAATGCAGGGAGTTTGGGGTTTTTAAAAATATGGTAAACTTGCAACTGTCACAGTCAACAAGAAGGATTTAGAAAAATGATACAGTGATTGAATAACTTTTTCAGAGAGCCTGGAAAAACTACTTCAAGGTTTCCTTTTTTTAAACAAAATAAGGCTAGAAATCGGATGTCATCACCTGCCCCGTTATCTGAGCTGATACCTACAGGTACCAAAACTTATCTGGAAACACTGCTTTTGCAGATACTGCAGTCTCAGCAGGGTAGAGCAGTGTGTTTTTATTTAAGAAGATCCTTAAATTTGCTCATCATGTTTTCTTTGACACTTAATTTGGAAATTATCAAGCAGTGCTCGGACACTCTTGGAACTGGTGCTTGTAGAGGCTTGTCTCTGCAGGAAAAATTTGGAACTCCAATAAAATTGGATTGTGTGAAAAGATTATGATCTCTGTGACAGATATTGTACTTCTGTGTTAATCCTTAGAACAATGGGATTGTAGAATGTGATGATGTCCCAGAAACCCTTGAATTGTTCCTCATTGTTTGTTGGTCTACTTTATTTTGTCCTTTTCAGGCAGAGCTGAAACAAATATCCACTCTGCCTGAGGGTAAATCAGTGCTATAATCGTGATGTTGCAGTATTGCATTCTTTGGTCTAACCTTTTCATTAATTTATTTTTTTCCTAGACAGAGTTATTTGTGCACGCATTTAAGGATCAGCTGATCAGAAGCGCCCTTTTAGCACTATACACAGCCCGGCCTGGCTGTGTCCTCAAGAAACCAGCTGTGCCTCGAAATAGTGCAGAAGACGGGGATGATCTACAGCATCAGGATCATCCTTCCAAGATGAAAAGACAGGACTCCATACCCCATCATTCGGAGTATGATGAGGAAGAGTGGGTAAGCAGTCAAAACTCTTGGTTGGTATTCAAGCCTCAACCCTACAAATCAGCATAAACAAATGCAAGCCCTCATGTCCTTGTCACATGTTACTGGGGAGGGGGAAAGGCATGCAAAACTGTGAAATATTTTATTTTCAGATGCATTGTATGTTTTGAAACTAACTTGAAAGAATTTTCCTAAGTACAGTGTGCTTCTGTGTGACTGCTTGGTTGTGCATATAATAGTAAAGATGATGAATATCTTCTTGCCCAGGCAGGAAGAAAGTTTTTCTTTGCTCTTACTTGAGTTCTTTTTGCTAGTTAGGCAGATTTAAGGAGACTGGAACAGCATACGCTATTATGAGGGAAAGTTCTCTCTGTTTATTTCCTTTTTTTTTCCCCCAAGACTGAATATAAGTAGTTTAAACACACATGAATTAGCTCTTGGAAAAACAGAGCTGTTCCCCGTAGACTCTGTTCTTAGAAGATGTCTAAGATTGCGAAAAATAATTAAACATGGTTTTTAGATTGTATAATTCTTAGCATGTCTTTCAAAGATATGTATTATTTATGTGGCTGAGATTTTTGTAAATTAATTATTTTGGTGGATGTGTTCGTAATAGATTTGCTTCTTTGTTACATACACCCTGAATGCAAGCTATTTTTATTCAGTTCAGGCTCTTACTTTCAGTTCATCACAGTATATTCTCATAAATGTTAAGGATGCCAGCATATTAATTTCTTTTGTAAATAATTAATAATTAGTGTGAGCTACAGTACCTTACACCTGAACTGTAATTTTTATCCATACCACAAATAAGGGAAGAAGAATGTTTTTCATCTAGAGAAAAGACAATTATCTCCAACCTCATGCATTTACTAGTCATGAGATTTAAACAATAAACAAATAACTCATTCTTTTATTGGTCTTCTGGTTTTAGAGCCTTGAATTCACTTTTTCATGTTTTCTCAACAACCTAAGGAGCTAGAATGGTTCTTCTTTCCTTGGAATGAAAGCCAAAATGTTTGTTCCCAGCTGTTGAAACCTTCAGAAAAATAATTATCACAACGGATTTGATAAAAGGGAGAAATTTTGCATTGGAAAAATGTCACTTTTTTTGCAAGTTGTATTTTAATTTAGTACTTCTGTCTCTGCAGAGAAGGTAGCTTTCTTGTATTTCATTACTGACTTCTAAAAAAATTTCTCTGCTGGGTGCTTGGTCCTCATCTATTAAAACATATAAGCACATAGTTTAAATTGTATCTGTTTTTTCTGATTAATTAGTAAGTTTACCTGCTTGATTAAAATTAAGCGTGACTTTAAGTATTTTCTGAGTTAGAGTCAGTCACTGACAAACTTGAGACAGTATAAATGTTAGAGCAATTTTGTTTTCTTCTAAATTGGAAACGTTACGCTTCCATTATTTTTCAGTTCTTTCTGTCGATGGAGGTAATGTATAATGTAAGCTTTAATTATGCAGTTGTCATTAGCATAATGACAAGAGAAAGAATAAACACATGTAAAATTTGAAAAAATGCTTAATCTACTCTTAAAGTCAAATAGAAAAGAAAAAAAAAAAAACCCAAACCTTGAGGTACATTGCTTTGTATGCACAGCACTATATCCTCATTTGTTGTTTGCTTGGTAATAGTGCAAAACACTAGATTTGCATTTTACAATTGAAATTTCAATTTTAATTTTGCCCAAAATCTAAATCGGTGACATCCAACAACTCTTTAAGCTGACACAGTTCCATCCACTTCCAATGACTACATTGTCTTACGACCATTACAAAAGTGAATTCAAGGCACGATGTTTAAAAACAAGGCAAGATCCGCTCCCTTCCCTGGCATCCAGATTAATCTTTAAGGAATAACTCCCAATTTCTTAACTGTGCTGGGTGCCCTTTCCTTGAGCATCCAGTGCTTTCCAAAAAGCCGCCTTCTCAATAGCAATGTGGTGTTGCACTTCCCTTTGATACCAAATAGAAATATGCAACCCAGTGCAGCTGTCAGCAGCAAGGATTGAACTATTTATATTGGTCCACTACACGTAGGCAGTAGTAAAGCATTACTGGTGAAAGAAAAATATTTAATTTGAGAGGTTTAGATTGCCTTTGGGTAGATATTTTCTTCTCCTGACAGCTGCTTCTGCTGTCCTAGAACCTCCCTGCAGGAGGGTACAAAGCATGTTGTCACATATAATACAAGAAAAGGAAAAGGTGGGCACATTGCCACTTGGAGCCATTTCTGCTCCGCATTTCTGATCGCTTAACATGGTTGGTGCTACAACGAGCAGATAAAATAGCACTTCCGATAAGTTATGTACAAAGACTGACATGGTGCTCAGACACAGGTCTGGAATACTGACCTGGGTACAATATATTCCATTCCAAAGCACTGTCACATCACAAGAGGCTGTTAATTGTGCACATTAGTTAAGATATTTGATTTATCTATGAGCATACCTCAAAACGATGTTACGTGGGCTGTGAACCCACACGAAGGAGAGACATAATCTTCAGAGCACTGGGGAATGCAGCTGCTGTGTCATGCTTGGCACAAGTAAACCATGCAACCATAGTGGTGTGTATGGAAGGACAAGAGATGACTGAGGAGCTCAGTAGTGACTTTAGAAGGCCTGAGAACCCTTTAAAAACAAGAAGCCAGTCTCTGGAACTGCGCTGACCAGCAGTGCTCAGGAGGAAGCCACCCAGTCAGGTGTGATGACAGGAAATGAGGGAGTTGAATTGCGTTTTCTTGATACTTGCAGAGTGGATGGATATGAATTACATTGTTTTAATTAGGTGGATGAAGTAGAATTAAGAAGAAATAAGACTTATTTTCTTCTGATCCCTCACTTCACACAGGGGGCTTGTAAGAATGCTTACCTGAGAGGCTGTATCATGTATTTTAACCTGACACATGCTGCAAAGTGATCACTTGTGAGGCAGTTCTTAGGCGTATTGAAAAGAGACCACTTAAGATGCTGAAAGGTGGGTGGCAAGTGTGCTGGGCTCCAGGAAGATTTTATGGGAATAGTAAAGGATGAGAAAGATGTGAAATGGATGGGTGGGTTTCTTCCTGTGGAGAATAGTAAGGAGTTATTTGATTTTCACTGACTGGAAACTGCATTTTTACTTGGGAATTGTTTTTACCAAACTGCAGAATTTCAGCAGCCCTCTTGGAAAAGTGTGGCTATCTTTGGTGCAGAAAGAATAACGTCACAATTAACAATAAACACATCTACTTTTTTGTCTGCCTATAATGATAGCTTCTAATCCTAGTAACCTCTTATGTGGAGAAAAAGAGCTGTGAGACAGGCCCTTGCTCCCTCTGTCCCACTTGCCCTTGTGTGAAAAGACCAGATACAATAAAAGTGAGCTTTCTGTCCACAGATGTTTATGAAATTTTCTTCTCAACGCTCAGGGTAAGTTTGTGTGACCATTGTATAGACGACATCTCAATGCTGGGTCAATAGTTTATTTAAAAAGAGAAAACGGTTCTTTCCAAAACCAAGGGCTCATAGGTGGGTGGCTTGTGCAGTAGCTCCAGGTGTTTATTAAGAGCTTAACGCTCTTTGTGTTGGGACTGAACTTCCCCCAGCAGAGTGAGGAAAGGGAAATTACGTTGCTGCAGCCATGCTAGGCAATTTGAATTCGTATACCTCAGAAACTTCTGTCTGTTACTCTACTACTTCTGTCATTCTTGTATTTATAATAAAAATTAAATTAAGTATGATGATTGTAGTTTGTGAGAGGTGCAGAACAAAATTTAAATTGTGTTACTTAATACACATCGTGACAGCAAATGGCTAATTCTAATCTTTCAATTTTACGTTTGCTTTAACAAAGTAAGCAATATAATAAATCATGTTAAATTATCAAAAGGTGGTTTCCAAGTACCTTGGCAACACTGACACTTGCACAGGAGGTTTGATTTGGCAAGGTTTTGAGTGTCTGCACTCTTGCTGTGTTATGTCAAATAGACAAACTGCTCAGTTCCCTGTGACTGGACCTGAAACAGATAATTTGCATGTGTTTTCCTGTAGGCTTTGAAGCACACGTCTTTGGATGTATAAAAAAGCCAAACAGTTTCAGTTCAGTCATTTACATTGTGAGGGGAAAAGTCCATGAAAAAGGCTTAAACTAGTAGTAGGTTGAAGAATGAGAAAAATTGTAATATGCCAACACCTAATATTTCTAATAATGTGCCCATCTATGTCTCCATGTTAAGATGTTAACAAGAAGTTGGTATTTTCTCTTTTAGATTCTTCAGTAAGGTGCAGTGATAATTATGCTCTTTTCAGGACAGGGTGTGGGCTAATGTGGGAAAAAAAAAATGCGTTATTGCCATGGTGGACAGACTGCTTGAAAAAGACAACATCAGGAATGTTAAAGAAGGTGAAAATGACCCTTCAGCAGCAGACTGCAAGGTGCTGCATACAGGTGGTAAGCAACCTTTTTTTTTTTTTTTTTTTTTTAAATCACTGTCTGGAGTAAATAAAAATGGAAAGAATCACAGAAAAGTGAGATAGAGTCAACTGTATCTTTGATGAGAGTGCTGATAGCAAGGTTTTGCACAGTCATAGCCTTGAATGATGGAAAGCTATTTATCAAATAACAGCTCCGTTTTGTGCTCAAACTGCTTGCTATCCTCATTTTTTTTTTTGTGCTACAATGAAAACCTTTTCAAACCACAATGTTTTCATTTGAAGACTGATGCCATTTAATTTATTTTAGATTTTATTTGAATTTACCATTTTGAGAAAAAAAAAAATCGGAGTGTGTCTTACCCCATAGGAAACTTGTAAGGAAAGGTGAACATTCTGGTTCAGTGTCAATACTGAAGGCTAAGTAGAGCAATTCCATGAGATGGTGATTCGAAGAAAACTTTGTCCACAGCAGGTCGTTGCCACCACGTCTTCCAATCTTCTCCTGTGGCTCCATTCCTTATTGCTTTCTCTAAGCACAGATTTGTCAAGATCTGCTTCAGAAGTCTGACAAGAGACTTTCTGATGTGCAAGTCTGCTGCAACAAATGAAACAGCTCCTTAGTGATAATGGTACTCCAAATACAAGGAAATCAGAACAAACCTTTGTGCTACTCTTCAGTGTAAAAAAAAAACAAATCAAAAAAACCCCAAACAAAAAAAACCAAAACCCCCCAAAACAAACCACAAAGCAACAAAAACCCCACAATCACTTTATTTTATGGAGCTTTGTATAATATTGGTGCTTTTTAAAATTGTGTATTTTATCCTATATTTTCCTTTGTGTTCTTTTTCCCCAGATGTTAATGATGTGACTTTATATCGAGGTTTTTAAAGTCATTAAAAATAATTTGTAATTTCTTTCTCACATAAGAAGAATTAAAACTATTTTTTCAGCTGTATATAATTTGTGTAGTACTGGTGAGTTTCGTGCAACAGATTTTTGATTGTAATATTGATCTTTAATGCATCTGCAACATCAGCATTTTTACAAGCATGAGAGATTTGTGCTGGCATCCTGGAATTCTTATTTTCAGTGCCAGACATGTTAGGACTTGGTTCTGTATAAATAGTCCCGAGACCGGAGTGGTTTTTATCTGTTTGCTTCTCTGAGTTTCTGTCTACCAGGCAAGTATCCCTATAATGTTAGAGAGACAGATGGTATCATTTTTGTTTTCTAGTGAGGGCTCACAGGTGCAAAGTTACCTTTCTACATTTTTCAGACCTTTTTTCAGATAAGAAGGTACAAATATTCCACAGTGAGGTAGGTGCAGTTGTCAACTTGAAAGAATCTTTAGAAAGTGAACCCAAGCATACTGATTTTGATTTAAAAAAAAAATGGAATATTTATTGTTTTGTCCAACTCCCTTCTCTTCCCCCTGGTGTTAACAAGCTTTTCTGCTATGATTGGCAGAAATCCACTGTGTCTATTAAAAACGTTTTGCAGGTAAAGTAGTAGTTACACTTTCACCCAAACTTCCCCCACATTCCTGCAGTGCTTTTGTGTGTGTACATGTAGACACACATGTACTGGTTTTTACCTACGTTCCAAGCGTCAAGAGTCCTTTTAGTTATGGAACAAAACTTGCGATTTCCACCTGCCTCCCCAGTGTGAAAGGCATGATTTAGGACTATCCTTTTTGGATGGTTTCTCACATGCTTAGCGACATCAGTGTGATTTTCCGTCACTCTCTTCAATGCCCTGAACATGTCTGTTATTCTGCATAAGCTATGAAATGTATTTAACCAGTCTGTTTGAGTCTTTCATTGTAAAGTTGTAAAAAAGTGTGCTCTCAGCTTTGATTTGGGCTGACACCTTACACAGGCAAATAGGATATCAGTTACAGCTTTTATCTCACAAAGCCAAAAAAACTTAAGTTACTTCCTTTTAAGTACTATCATAAGCAGTCATCAAATAGAGTGGAAGGTGTCTCTTGGTAAGCAATAATGATAATTGCAATGGTTAGAAAACTATAGATGTGTTCCATTCAGCTGAAGAGTTGTCTTCTGGAGCTGACAGGGCAAGGACCCAAAAAATAAAAAGATGTTATGGTAATGGAATAAATTCTTCTCTTTTCCCTCATTTCAGGGCCTTCTCTATTTCTCTTGAATCAGTACAAGTGCCCTTCTGTGAGAGCAGAGTCAGTGGTGCTCTTCAGGTGTGCTGAGTGTTCTGCAACCCCCCTCCACATGGAAACTGCAGATTAGTGAGGCAGATCGCGTTGTTTTCATGTTCTGCTTTTTAAGGAAGACCTAATTTCCTGATGATGTTTTCATGAGAGCGCTCTGCAGTGCCTTTGCCAGCTTATAGGATTTTCAAGGTCGTGTAGAAATGGAGGCGTTTTAAAATCGCTTTCTTTTATAGGACTTAAAAGATGGAGCTTTCTGAAGAACAATCCAGGTGTGTGCCAAAGCTGGTTGCCTAATGGTTTTCAAAACCATTGCCTTTGGGACAGAATTTTTCATGTTTGATTTCTCTGTGAAAGTGTGGGGTTACATCTTTGTTTTTCTTTGCATCTCTCTCTTAAGTTTGACAGGAAGCCCTGAGGATGCACCGTGAAGCACTCATATAGAGGCTGAGATTCTAAGTTTAGAGTTATAAATTCTGCCTTAATTCTGATATGTTTTATTTTTGAAGCTTGCTGTATGGTTCCATAACATATAAAATCATAAAGTGTTTACACCCATAGATGCATTTCTAAAATTACTCTAAAATAAAGGATGTTATGCTACGTACAATTCACGAACGTTACATAAGTGAAAAATTTGCAGTATCCCATGATTGTATATTATACCATAATTTAAGCATAACATATTTAATTTGCACTGCAAATTTACACAGATAGATCTTTGACCCTGAAACTGCCTCGGTGCTGGACTTAATCCTAAGAAAAGTTTTGCTGCTTTTTGTTAAAATAATGGGGAATACCCAGGGATTTGACCAAACCATTGAAAAGTATACCTTAAAGAGTGGGATGAAATGTTTGCTTATATTGGTGAACCTGACTGTTGTAATAGAAAAATTTTGTCTAGCACATAACAGTGAGAAAGATGTCAAAAAATGCACCACATGTTCATTTTGGATGGTAGAAAATGTTATGACAATAATTTGATGCTTTTGAGCAACAGCATATTGCTATAACTGTAGATGTTGCCATAACATGTATTCAGAGCTCCCTAAGATAGGTTTATATTTGCAGTCTTGGTATTGACACAGTGTAATCATATTCCTTTTTTCCCAGTGCACTTATATTTACTGTGTGTAATCTTTGTAATCAGAATTACTGGTGGCACCTTTTTCTTCTACTTACCTTTCAACATGAATTATACTTTCCTTAGCCTAACTTTTCATGCAGTAGGGCCTTTGAGTGTATTCTTGAGACTGAATTTGAGTTATCAGTTACCAAGGTAACGTGCTGTGGTTTCATCAATTGTGGGATTATGATTCCTCTGCAGGATAAACCAGGAAGAGTAGATGGATTTTAAAGGAGGAGAGTTTTCTTATTCTTTTAACTCGAGACTGGTTTGCCTTGGAGAATTACTTGACAACATTAAATTCTTTTCATTTTTGCCTTCTCATTTTCTGTGGGAGTCAGAATGTGAAAACCTGTCCTGCAGAATTAGAGGTGCCAGTGGAACACAGTAGTTTGCTCTTACATTTACACAGCCCCAGATAGCTCTCCATGTTCAGCTGTGCTGCTGAAAGAGGCTGTTGTTTCCATGCGCTCCATGTGCCACTCCATCAGAACTGCCACCCAGCCATTCCTCCCCTGGCTCTGTGTGAGTACTCCCGAATTTGCTACATAGAAAATCCATCCCATTATCTCAAACAACGTAACTTGGCAGTGTGATTGCGCCCAGATTTTGCCTGAGGTGAGTTATGGAGTCATAAGGTCTGCTGCTGGGCAGGTGAATCAGCCGGTGGGAACCTTCAGCAAAGAGTACCTCGGGAACGGTGCCATGTTTACGAAGGGAAAACGTGTTCATAGCCACATCGCTACAGGCATGTGTGGGGTAATTTTTCTTGAGTTATCTGATACCTGATGGGGACTCTGTAGCCTAGATTAAACCTTTCTGTCTTTCAGTGCTCTAGGGATGGGCACTTCATCCCTTCAGGCATCACTCCCATTGCAATTGCTGGTAGTAACGTGAAATAAAGCTGTCTTCTGGTTTTGTTTGCGTCTTCAGAAGATGAGCTTTTACTGTAAGTTATCATTTAGTCAGGAAGATGAAAAATTCTCCCTTGGTCTGTGTTCCCTTGAGTAGCAGAAATTATTTATTTTGAGGAAATAAAAACACTTGTAAAAACTTTCTCTTTTCCTGTTCTCTTAAGCTTGTGTTTGCATCAACTCTATTTCTGCACTTTTCTTTTCTCTCTTGCTTTTGTATCATCCTTCTCTTCAGCAATACTTTCTCTAAGTAGTTTGCCTATTGACAGAAGCTTAAAACAGTGTAATGGAAAGGCTGACTATTTAACTAAATCAACAAGATATTTTTTTAAACAAGACATCAGAATATTTGGTTGCACAAGGCTTTTAGAGCAAGGTTTATCCATTACTCCTATGTTTTGAGTATAATAAATTTGCAGTAGCTTTGTCTGTTGCTGTCATCACTCCCTTTTTCTGTTATTGTTGTGACTAAAGCTGATGAGGTGCTTGTAGATGTATGATCAGATGGTTTCCATTCTCACTATTAATCCACAGTATAGAAAATCTCAGATGATTACAATGGAATGGTAAATTCCCAGGATTCAAAATTGGACTTCTAGACACTAAAACAGTGCAGAGTAGACTGCTACTATCTTCACTGCAGAAATACCAGGAAGACTTATGCAGGTTTTTGGTGTTCCTGTGAGAAATGCTGCAGAATTACGAGGATAAAACCTCATCCTTTCTCAGAGAGCTTAGCCTTCATCCTTGAGTTAAACTGAGCTCCAACACCTGAGTGGCAAGATGAAGAAGTAGAAAGCTGAGCTTTTTATGCTGCTAACTTAAATACATGAACTCCACTACGTCAGTTTTTAAACCTCCCTTTAAAAAGAAAAAAAAAAAAAAAGGGAAGAAAGTTCCTATCCTGTGTGAGTAAATTCAGACTCTGTGGGTTAATTATTTCGTGCTGTTTGCACTAGCTGCTGTTGAGGAGTTTACTACTGGTTTGGGTTGGCTGGTTTGTCCTGCTTGCCATTTTCTTTAAGACAGTTCATCTACCGTTCCATTTGTGATGTCAAGACAACTCATTTATGGTACTTGACCTCTATTATTTCTCTCCTATCATGGATTATTTGTCTGTCCAGGCAGTAAGGGAATGAGTGATTAGCTACTGTAACAAGTTAAGTTGCAGGTAGCTGCTGTTACATTCATTACCATACTTCTCTAGGGCCCTCTGTTCCTTTAAGAGTACGATGTTATGCCTTCTTCTGCTTTTAATTCTGTGTTTAGTTTTTAGCTTAATACCATGCAAATTTTGAGGTGATTTGAAGCCATCAAAGATTTCCACTGGTTTTTAGGTGGTGCAGACAGAAGTAACAGGATTGGCTTTTTTCTCTGTTGCCAGAGCAAAAGGAGATAGAAGTGCTACTGCAAAGCCTCAGGGCTTTTCCTGTTCGATTACCAGCACATGTTAATAAGCACTTCAGTGGGCTGATTTTGAAAAGAGCGGGAGCTTGCTTTCCTGCCAAACTTTATCAAATTTAACATGTGGCTTGACATATTGCAGCTTGAGTATGAGCATGTAGAAATGACTAGCTGGGTGCTCAGCAGGTCATTTGCCTGTGCAGGCATGTTGATTAAGAGAATGTGGGACTGCAGGGTGCTTTCCAGCACCCAAGGGGCAAATCCTGTCATAAACAACTTCCACAACTCTGTTAGCAATGGAAGTGGAGTATTACTCAATGCTCGTGCTGCACATACTTTTTTGTTTTAATCTTACACTAACTGCAGAGTGGTGATACTACTTTTAATTTCATTCTTCCATTTTTCACTTTAATGTGTTTGGCTTATATACCCTGCTGACTCTTTTGTTGGATGCTAAATATTCCACACAGGACGGGCTGCCCTTGTCACTTCAGCAACCTGACAGTCACCCTGTAGTTGTCTTGTTGCTTATGTTCTTGCTCCTAATGTCTCTTTTGAGATGTTTACTCATTCAGTTAGTTCTTCAGTCATCTTCAAAGGATTTTCCACTGGGTTCAAGATGCAAATCTGGCAGTTTTACCTTAAAATAAATTAGAACTGTGGTGTCAACATATATTTAAGTAATTGAATGTATTAAACACCCCAGGAATGATCTGCACTATTCCCTTCCCTAAATGATTCTGCAAAGCTGCCATCAGGCTCTGTAGGAGCGGAGGTCCTGAGGCATGGCTGACCTGCTTGCGTCTTCTTTACAGCAACAACTGATTCTGAGCTGACTGCCAGTTTTCTCATGCAGGAGTTGTAGGGCATCTTGCATCTCTCCCAAACTCCTTCAGATGTGTAAACAGTGACTAGTAACCGAGCAGTATCCTTGCATGTCAACAATGTTGTGGCAATATAAATCAGAATAATCTAAACCTGAATTTAGATCAGGATTTTAAAGCTCCCTTTACAAATAGTGTCTCTTTATGAATTTTACTAATATTTCATATTCAGCTCTTGCATAAAAGATAATTTTCTTTTCCAAATTCTACTGAATTTACTTGTAAGCTTCAAAATACAATGCTTTTTTTGTTTCATAAACTTCAGTTTCACGATGCTTCTCAGTTTCAAGGAGCAACTTAAAAAGCTGCAGTATTTGACCCTGGTTTATATTCTTGCAGAGTATTTGCAACAGGATATCCTGCATTACAAGTGACATGGCAATTTTAACAGACGAAAGGTTGAACAGCTATCTAGATTTTTTCCTAGAGCTATCCCTTCTAAGACCTCAGTCTGATACACGTCTTGATCTTAACACACTAAACTTGTTTTAAAATAAAAGGACAAACATAAGAATATACTAGTCCATTCATAAATATTCTGTTTTCAAAAACAATGCAATCCCTCTTTTAGATTTGCTAACTAGCTCCACCTTCTGGGCACTGGACATCCTTACTAATTGTGAACAAGAATTTTCAGTGCAAGCAAGTGGATGATTGTTACATATAACTTAATCACATGAGGTTAGAGTTTTATCTTCTTTCCTTCTGGCAAGTACAATTCTGTTTATATTATATCATAATTTATCTTTCCTTAGTCATTAGAGTAGGGTTTTCTACAAACTTTAATTTTTTATTTTTTGCTACAAAGCAAAATACGTATGTAAGTAAAGCACTGTATTCTTTGGGACATTGAATACTCAGTAGGTACATTTAGCATGAATGTCCTTCAATGAAAAGATGGTATTGAGAATGTAAAATATTTTAATTCCTTATTAATGTAACTATTGCCAACAAAAATTATTTATGTTAGTAAGGTAGTATTCCAAGCACGTAGTCTCCCCCAAAAATTCTTGTCAGAAAATTATCTTGAAGCTGCTATAAGGTATGTGCAAAATAATTTGGGAAATGTTAACAGAAGGTAGTTATCAGCTGTTTACTGCCAACCTGGAAGGCTGTATGAAGTAGGCTCCACTCATATATTTCTGGGTCTAGTATTATTCAATATTTTCATTACTGACTTGGCTTATGAAATATGAATGATGCTTATAAAATTTGCAGATGCTTAAAGCTGGGAGGAGAGGCTTTAAGCACTGTGGGAGCAGGATTAGAAAGGATCTTGATGAAATGGAGCACTGAAATAGTAGGAACCAGTTCAATGAGGACAAGTACAAAGTTATGTTCCTAAAGAAGCAGAAATACCCAGTGCGGATTGACTGGTTAAGTGGCAACTCAGTAGAAGAAGATCTAAGTGTTATGTGACTTGTGGCCCATGTGTGACCCCTTTTTTAATGAAAAAGAATGTCAGTAAAGCTCTGTAGCCCTATCCATGTAACCTGATGTTGTAACAGCAGGTTCCCAAAGTGCAGCTTGTTCCCAAAGTGTGGCGTTGAGCTTTTCCTCTCTTGCCCTGGCTGTCAGCGTAAGACTTGCAAGATCCTTGGCAACTCTGCTTTCCCATGGAAATGGGACAGATGTCTATTAACTGTACTTTCAGGTGTATTTTTAGGTGTCCAGGTATGATCTTCTTCATTATTTACTCAAGTCAGAAGCAGACAACAAACTATATTCTTCTCACAGACAACCTGTTCACTGGTTTAGTATGTATTACATCTCATTCTGCTGCAGTTGCTTTCCTTGGCATTTATTTATTGATTAATTTAGTAAATTATTATCATTTAAGACTGGAAAGGAGAATTTAGATTGTCTAGTCTGTCTAATCTGACTTCCAGAATGTCACACTTTCTTGTTTACCTTGTTTCTAAATTTGACTGTCTCTCACAGCAGCCTCTGGCCTTTGCTGGCCCTTTTGCTTTTATTCCCTAGAATAACACCCCCATTAACACTTTTTAATTTTTCCTCATGAAAAGGGGAAATCAAGTTGCTGCTCAGCCTTTTTCATAGGGTTAAGGAGATTATTCTCTAAATGTTGGTAGCTTTCCTCTGCAAGCTCTCACTTTTTTCAGCAGTCTCTTTAAAACGTGTACACCAGACCTTGGCACGTGGTGTATAGGTTCTCTCGTAGTCAGTGGCATGGATAAAATCACCTCTTTCTGCTGGAGCATGAAACTGGCAATGGCTTATGTTCTGTTTTGTTCACAATGGCTCTAACTTCATAGCTGCTGTTTTCCAGGGAACGGTTCTTCAGTCTGTATTACTCACACTTAAATATGTATGACTGTGTTAAAATACACGTTGTCTGACCACAAAGACGTTGTTTGCGAAGGAACCCAAGTTGTTCTCTGCGACTGCTCTGTCCTTGCTCCTATTTCCTCCTTCCTGCACCTTATCTTTTTGAAATTTCTACTGGCTTTCAAAGTGCTCTGTAATCTTCTTGGCTGCAGTTTTGTTCATTTCCATGTTTTTCTGGAGCACAGCCAAATTGACTTTGTGAGAGGCAGCTATATCTTCCTGGGTAAAGAATGTCTTCAGTGCTAATGAGTCTTTCATTGGCCTGACTCAGAATGTTACCTGAAACAATGTGCTGCTATTTGCCACCTAATTGCAATCTAAATGGAACAGATTTTAATTATCATTGATTCTTAATTACACCAATCTACAGAAAATATGAGTTAGCAATGGACTGTATTAAGTCAGTTACACTCCCTATTTTTATATAGATTCTTCTGGAGTGTTGATTTCTCTTTCATTTTAAGCTTTAACAATGTAACTGAGATGTAGATTATGCAGACTTTTTTTTTTTTTTATTTGCTCAGCTTAGAGGGATAGGCAAAACCATATGCAACTACAATGCAGGTCTGATTTTATTGAATCCTGAGAAATTCAGGAACAGCTTTTGGGTAATTGGGTAAGTTTGAGTAAGCTGTTCTGATTTGCCTCCATTCCTGGTTATCACTTCATTTCATTTGTAATGTATTAACCAGTCCCATTTTTTAAGCATTTCACCAGCCTGTTTTTTCTGATATTCCTCAACATGTATTTTAACAGAGCAAAACATATTACGAAATAGTTCTAAATCTCTCTGCTCAAAGTATCTAAAAAATAATGAGTTTAATATCTCTAAATATTTAAAGAGAATAATATAGGGAGAAGCTAAAAAGAAAAAGGAGTCTGACCTGAAGGTTAGTATTTTCCCAGCCTATACATTAAACAGATAATATCTTTCCAGTTACCTATTTGTTCTTCTGTTTTGCCTTCCAGCACCCACTTTTTCTTAAATATAGGCTCCTGCCCTTTTTTTTGATGGCACTTCATTTGCTTAGAGAGCGAGTTGTCAATGCTGGAACGAACAGATCTTCATCTCCACTGTATGATTAATCTTGTGCTAAATGAGTTTTCAGATGTATCCCAGTACGCTGTGTTTATGAGCAGAGATGTTAGGTCTGTTTAAAAGTCATTGTTTCAGGATATAGCTGGATTCAGGCCAAGGATTTAGCCGTAGTCTTTGTGGTAAACCGGAGTCCTGTCCCTAAGCGGATTCTCCTGTGGCGTTTGCTGTACCACAATGATTAGGGTAGAGCTGCAGGGTCGTTCTAACCTGTAGGATGATCGATGCAGCCACTGCAGCCCTCTCTCCATTCTGAAAAGGATTTTTACTGCAAGTTTCCTGTTTTGGAACTGGTGATCTGTCTTGATCTAGGTGACTGGTACGAACAGCTTTACCCCCTGGTGATTACGCTGAAGGACTGCATGGGAGAGGTGGTAACCAGGGCGAAGCAATCGATGGCGTTTGTTCTGCTCCAGGAACTTGCCTGTGGTTTGCCACAATGTTTGATGCTGACACTCAGAAGAGACATCGTCTTTAGTCAAGCAGTAGGTTGTCTTGTGTCACTTATCTCCTACTGTTGCTATGTTTAAGCATACTATTCATGCCAGTGTTTTTCTTTTTTGTTGATGGGGTTTTTTTTTTTTACTTTTTTCAATTAAACACAACTTGTTCATGTATTTTCCATTACATCCATTTAAATATTTTATAATGTGATAGAGAAATTAATAGTAAATGGAAGTCCATAGTAACTTTATCACTGAGTGAGACACGTAGGTCTGCAGTGGACTGGAAAAAGAAGGATCCATAAAGCTATTTTTAGTCTTCCTAGATTATATGCGAGTTTCCTCACCCATAGGTGAAGTTCTCAAGACTAGCCTCGAATATTCCTTGCTGCTGTTCCAGCTAGGTTGTTTTGGTTTTTTTCCTCCTGGTGACCTTGGAAATGAAGAACAGATTGTTTTCAATTTGTAGCAGTATTTTATATGTTTGAAGACTATTAGCATGTCTCTTCACAGACTTGTCTTCTCTTAGTAAATTACTGGAATTCTTTTGATCTGTAGATCATGTTTTCCAGATGGATTTTTCTCTAAATTTCTTCCCCCTTAAGTTACATGTTTTTCCTAACATAATTAAGGAGTTCGGGTGCAACTGCCAAGGAGATTCAGTTGCATTAGGTGTGTAATGGCTGTCAAATCCATCATAAGTCACAGCTTTATGTGTTTATAGCCTGCCAGTGGAGGGTCTGGTCTCACTGGTCACACAACCCCACAAATAAAGGAAGCTTCTCTAATGTAAAATAAGGGAATAGTTCATTGCTTTCTACACCAAAAAATGCCTCAGTAATATATTAATATGAAATTATGTATGTAGTCACTAAATAGAAATATCTATGCTGTTTTCTCAAATCTAAACATTATTTCTGTTGTGTATAATGAAAGCAAGCCTCATTTTAACTACGGCTGTTAATTTCACATTTTTTCGTTGTCCTTGTAGCTGGCTGGATTGGTCTGTGGGTTTATAATCAAATTGCACACAGGTTTACACGATCAAGGATTTTTACAACAGCTTCATACTGTTGGATTGCTTGTGCAATATGAAGGACTCCTTAGTACGTATAGTAAGTATTGTTCTTGAACAAAGTTCCTTATGCATCCAGACCAGAAGTTTACCGAGGAGGTTCTTGTTTTAACCTCTGTTCTGCTGCCAGTAATTTGTTTTATTAAATCAACAAATATTATCCTTAGGAGACAGTAGGCTTCCATGTAATAGCACAGTTGAAACCATTGACCCTGTGTTGTCAGTTCTGCACCAAAAATTACTCTTTTATTCTCAGTTCCTCTGAGAATACTAGCTGCTAATTATTCCATGCAGAGTGCTGAACTACATTGTCTTAAATACAGGAGACTCCTTCCTCACTACAGCTAGTGGAACTTTTGGTTTTAGTAACTGCTATCTCCATTTGTATCAGCATTTGGCCTGACCCAAACCAGCAGGTATTTAGAGCTAGCCCAAACAGCAGACTTAAATAGTTACTTGACTCTATCAGCTGCTGCCCTGACCACGCCAGTACTGGTGATGTGAAAATAGCTGGAAAACTGTTTAATTCCTAACTTGTTACAGATGCTATCACTTGATAGGTATTAAAAAGGACATTTGGAGGGAGAAACTGCCATATGTTTTGAAATTCTTTGAACTAGATGTATTGAAATCCTTCCCCAGATTAGAGATTCTGACCAAAGTAGGGGGATTTAGCACTTGTGCAGCTCTTTAATGCACAGGCAATTGCAGATCCTCACTTGGAGATTGCTGTCAGGCTCCCTTTTGCATGATACTCGTTGTTATTCTCAAAACCTTTGTCCTCCATCACCAGGACAGTCTTTAAAAACACTCAGAATAGACAAAAGTGGTTTTTCTGAGGTTATTCTATGCACATTTAGAGCAGGCTGATTTTCAGAGGTGCTTAATACTCATCATTTAGGCCACAGCATTGTCAGCAGTTCTAAAAATCAGTCTGCTTTTATGTAGGTTACTTTAATGTGGATTTAGGGCTGTGATTTTTAGATGCACAGGCTGGAAAATATAATCCCCGTATTGCTTTACTATAACCTATTCAGTGACTGATCTGTCTACTCTGTTAATAATCTCTCTAATCTTTCCGTATAGGTGAAGAAGCAGGGATGCTAGAAGACATGGCTGTGGGAATTTCAGATTTGCAGAAAGTGATGTTTAAAGTCATTGAAGCCAAATCAGAGGATTTTTTGCCTATTATAACTGGAAGGCGGTAAGAACTTTGTTTCCTGGAGCCCATGGCATATAGTTTTAATCTGTAGCATGTGAAAATCTAGAGAATGGTTTTTTTGTTGCTGAGTTCTATTGTATGGAAAGTGCAGTAGTTTTACTTTTCATGAGGCGAATGGAGATGTCATGAGGCAGTAGGGATTTGTAAAGCTGGTAGTTATATGGGCTCTGAGTTACTTTCCTGATGAAAAGCTGGAAGCTCCAATTATTAATACAAACTAATCGAAACAGTGTCTGGGTTGCACAGAGTTTCTGTTGCATTTTTCATCTATAGATACTGAATCAAAGAGAAGTGACAAGGTCAGTAGTTACAGAAGTGGCCTCTAACTGAAGAAACCTTGTTTTTGAGGTGTCTGGAACTTGTATTTCAGTGTGACAAATCGCAATTCTAAGAGTTGGGCCTTGATTGTCTTAAGATGGAAACTGGCAAACTCAGATGCCAAAACTTAGTGGTCACTTCTGAAAAATGAAGCCTGTCTTAGCTGCTGAAGATCAACACAGGATGTACACAACATCAGAAATCCTTGTATAAAGCCTTGTATACATTATGCATCTCACATAAGCACTGCTGAATATCAGGACATAAACTGAAATACTTCATTAGTTGTGGCTGTAAGAGGGTTAACAAGATTGTTACACAGGAAGAATGGGGTTTTCATTTTCATTATTATTCTAGTCTGAAGCTCCAAATGTTTTGACTTTTGCAGAAATCACCTCATTAATAGTATCATTATTTTTAAGATGACTGTAAATTAAATTCAGCTAAAAGCAGCAACTTTTAGAAAATATATGTTTCCTCTGAAGGGGGCTTTCACTACTGATTTGATTAATTATTCTGGATGATTCACTCTCATCCTTCTGAGAAGGGATTGAAATAAGTATCAGGAAGGCCAGAATACGATAGACAACACATCAGGAGTAATTAAGGATAATTATGGTGTGTGGATCAAACAGAAGAAATACATCCTTTCTAAATCACACAAGTCGAAAATTTTGAAAAAACCAGCAGCTACATTTTACTGGCTCGCTGCCATTACTGCGGTACACTGAACTGTCACACCAGGAGGTCCCGGTTTGAAAGAGGCTCGAGCTTTAAGCTGCCTCTGGCATTTTGGATTGATGGAGTAGTCCGTCTTTAAGAAGAGAAGTTACTGCCTGTGATTGCTGTACTGTACTTACTGCTAGGTGTTCACTGGACGGAGCCTGTATCGGACAAAAAAAAAAAAATCCTTAAGGCTTATGTGGAGAAGCCCTGTTCCTGTTAGAGCTTTGATGAGACAGACAGCTCCTATCAGACAACACTGGAAGTCAACCACAAAAAGAAGAGAGTGGAAAAACTAGTAATTTTCTAATTAATGTTTAAAAAACCCTGAATTTTTAGATAATTTGTTGTTCTATGGTGTGGCTCGATAAAATGAGATTTGCATACTGTAGAAATGCAAGACAAAATTAAGCTACAAATTCTCATCTTGCAGAGTCAGAGTGTTCACTTGTAATTGTTTTTCTAGGGAAGTGCTTAAGACTGAGATTCTATGTTCATGAACAAATCAATCCAAAGAGCGTGGCATTGGCCAGCAGTGTGCTAACCTGCTGATGTGGGTGGCTGACTCCGACCATCCAGGTGAAATGAAGTTCTGTTCAGGCACTGATGTTCTTTTGTTATAGGCAAAAGTAGTTATCACTGACTTGTATAAAATCCTTTGGTAGAATGTGTTTGATTGTGCACATGAACTTGGAGACATCACAGGGTTTGATACCATGTTTTGAGCTAAGCCCGCAATCAGAGCAGCCCCTACAGCCACACTGAAGTGATCTCAGAAGTTGTCACCTAGTAGAGCTGGGTACAGCACCTCCCATGTACAATGCAGTGGCCGGCCATGGGTGGGGTTTTTTTTCTGTCGCAAAGCAAAGGTGCATGTAAATGTCTTGGTTTGTGTTTATTGCAGTGAAGAGGTGTGATTCCAGCTGACTGCAAGTAGCTGTTAGAAGCCTTCTAATAGGACTGCAAGTGTTTGTCTGTCTTCATATGTGATGATAAAAAGTACTAGAGAATAAGGCAAAGAAAGCCAAAGAAAGGAATATTCTTAAGCAGTCATGTTTTAGTGAAATAATATACCTTTAAATATTTCATACCTGAATTTATACAATTCATTCTGAAAGAGATGATGATTTATTATTTGCTCTCTTAAACATGCTGGATTTTTCCACCCTGTTTTCCTGAGAGAAATTTTAAGTGTTAAAAATTAGGTACTGATTTTTCTTCCTTGTTGGAAAATGTAATATCTGCCTTACTCATCTCGTGCCAAAATCACCTAGTATCTCTGCAATGAGTCTAGCCTTAAAGGAGAGAAACTATGGGGTGCTAAATGTACTGCTTGTATTCCTGTTTCTTTTTAAGTAAAAGTATAGGACCTGTAAGATTTTTGGTAAATTAATGTAAAACAAGTCCTCCAGATTTCAGTACTTTGAATTCTTTGAATACTTCTAATCTGTTCTTTTTTAATTAGCTTGTTTGCTCTCATAACAGAAAGCAAGGTAATAAAAACTAAGTTAACAGCATGCCATTGTTGTAGGCTCAGGCATCAGTCCCCAAAGAGAGGTAATTCAGCATCAGGGTTCCACATGATCAGAATTTGGACTGACAGACAAAGTAACATGTTTTTCATAAAGTCAGACCAAACACTAACAAAAAACCAAAACTGCTATATATCACATCCCTTCTCCTAAAATAGGATCTGTCTTTGTGTAACGAGCCTTCAATTATTATTTTCACAGGGTCGCTTTCGTTATTGGTGATGCTTTCTATCCCCAGGGAGAAAATCCAGCCACTGAAGAAAATGAGAATTTTACTTTGTGTTTTTGTGCCAGGTTTTTGCTCTGCACAGGCCATAGTACATTTAGAGTGGATACAGGATCAAGGCGTGACTTCTGAAAGGAAGTTGCTTCTGTAACTCAGCAAGATGTATTTTAAGAGTTGAGGTGTTCTCATTGATATTTTGGTAGCGGAAGACTCTTTTACTGCTTTCATCTTCAGTCCTATTTTTACTTCAGTAGTCAGTATGAAGAGTGTATAATTACATACACCTGCCTTTTTCCATATAGCTTTGGTATGTTCTTAAAACAAGCCAGTTGAATTGTCACGTTTTATGGTTCAATACAATTAAGGGGAAAAGGGGGTAACTGATTTCTAAGTGTATGTGTTGTCTATAATTTAGGAAGGTTATCATTTCAAGCAAGTCAATCTATATTCCCATCCTTATTCTTCCTTTTATTTTTCCTAGTGAACATTATGTTATAGAGGTCCAGCTTCCAGCAAAGATGTTTGAGTTGCTGCCACAAGAGATTAAAGAAGGAAAGCTACTTCGCATGTATCCAGTGCTCTTTAATGTTGGAATCAATGAACAGCAAACACTCGCAGAGAGGTAAGAAAAAAATCACTTTTCATTTTTGATTCAAGTATGCTGTGCTAGTACAAGATAGCTCTCAGGATTAAAAAGAAATCTTTTTCTTTTGTTTGCTCTTGGACCACCTCACAGTGACTCGGTGTGTACTTTAAGAAGTATTAAAGGAAGTAAGCCCAAGCTATGAAGCAATGCAAAATAATAAAGAAGTCCAAGTGAAGATATGACCATATGCAGGGCTTTATTTCTCACAGTCAACACCAAGTTTCCCTTGGATACAGATATGAAATGGTTTTCTATTTCACAGATGTAGAAGTTTGTTTGTGTGCAGTACTTTGGCCTTCTCAAACATGAGTTCGAAAATTTGCAATTCTTATTTTAAGAGGGGTGTTGAAGATGCTGGACAAGTCATAAGCTAGAAATATATCATTCATTTCAGCTTTTTAGGGCTTTTTTCCAAGACTGAGAAGTGGTAGTTAATAATAATACAATAGTAATATGTTTATAGAAACATGAAGGCTTATGTTAAAATTCTGATGTATTAATATTACTCCTCTGAAAAGACTGATGGAAACTAATTAATACAATATTAGTCAAAGTTTCACCAACCTGTTGAATTTTCTCTCCCAAAAGAATGGTATCTGTCATTTTAAATTACCAAGTTTGTGGGTTTTTTAGCCTATGTGAAACTCAGCTCTTGTAGAAATCTTGGTGTCACAGAAAAATATATTTGCCCACATAGCTATAGTCAGTTTGTGGATAAGCTCTGGGCTTTTTGTGAGGTGCAGGATGATGAAGATTTGGGTCATGTGTTTGCAGTGGACTCAACTGCTGCAAAAACCCCCAGTAGCCCCGTCTGAGCCAGCTGCAGCCCTGCAGAGCAGCTGCTGAGGTCTGGGTGCTGCAGCAAACTCAAACGCAGATGGCTGAGGTCAGCTAGCCTGCAGGCCACAACTCTGCGAAGCTTAATGGTGAAATCACAGCTCAGCAGCGGAGAAATGGTTCTCACTGGTTTCAGATACGAGAAACCAAGATAACTAACAGCTCAGGAGCAGTGTAGGGCAGAAAGGGCCCAGAGAAGTAATCAATTTGACTATTTATAGCAAGTATTCTCAGAGCAGAGCAGAAATTAGTTCTTCAGAACATTTTCCTCCTGATACTTCGATCTCTTCCATCTTGTGTGGCTTCAATGTTGTCCAGTTCTGGCAGAAATTAATATACCTAAGTAACAGCGGCAGGAAGAGATGGAGGAGCTGGTGTTCTCTGACTGTGGTGCCACTTGAAATTCCTGCAGATAGCCCTTGCATTTATTCAGGATTTGTGAAGGGAAAAAGAATGTGCTTTATTGAATGTTTGTGTCTAAATGGATTACTTCTGGAAGTAGTAAGTTTTTGGAAGAATTATCCATGAGTGATGACCTCATTCCCAAATATTAGTTCCAAAGCACATGACAGATTAGCAACTGTACATTTGATAAATCTTGTACATGCAACACTATAAAAAAATCAAAGTTATTTCTTTATGGAAAGAAATAATTCTGAAAGATAATTTGGCTTTGGTTTGCTTTGGGGTTTTTTTTTGTTTGGTTGGTTTAGGTTTGGTTTTTTTTCATTTTCACATTTTACTGTGCTTCTTTTCATAGGTTTGGAGATACCACTTTGCAGGAAAACATTAACCAGGAAAACTTAGAACTTTTAAAAGAATATTACAAGCTGTTTACAGAAAAAATGCCTCCTGATTGTGAGTACAAAATAATTCAATATCCAAATGCCTTTGAAAAGGAGGTTTGATAGATAAGAGACTATAAGAAAATAATATGAGCGCAATATTAGTGTGCAGCTTTTAGATTTAGGCCTCAATCCCATAACTTGTTCCATCAAGTTAAACACTCTGTGCCTGTAC
>NW_010123216.1:59373-105269 GCF_000699245.1 Pterocles gutturalis
TGCAGGCCCAGGACCACAGCAGAAACTACAAGGAGAGGGAAACAGGGTAATGATGAACTAACATCACTTTTAAATTATTTAAAAAGTATTAATATTATTATTATTTAAAGTATTTGTACAGAAATAATGGAAATTTTCATTGGTTTCAGTCATTCCCTCCATTCTTATTTCTGCATACGCATTGAGGTGTGGTAAGCCACTGAGAAATGTGCAGATGCAAATACAAGCAGTGAGCCCCATCATAATGTCACTGATATGGTTCAATTAGAATAGGCCCAATATTCCAATTTTATAGAAATTTGGTATCATAAACATTACTGTTCTGTTACTTTGATTGTTGAAAGCAAACACGGAAAAGACCATTTGTATCAATATAACCCTGTTAAAGTACTCCTCTGACGCCTAAATAAAATTCCCGAATGATGCAAATTGTGCAGGCTGATTTTAAATAGCTTGAATTTAGGTCTCTGTTCCTTCCCCTTGGGTAAGGGGGAGGGCAAATCTTTTGAATCTAAGGATCTGTCATCCTACAGGACATGTGTGTAACTCCTGATGATGAATACTGCTGGTTAAAATCCTATGCAAAGCTTCTGTTCTCTTACAGAACACCCTGTGATGATTATTTTTGGAAATTATCCATTACATGTATGTAATTGTAGTTATATCCAATGTGTCACTGCATACGTGTACGTGCTTACCTTTTATTTCAGGATGATTTTCATTTGTTAATAATTTTGAGAGAAATGAAAGCTCTGTTCGTAAAGGGCAGTATGCCCACCCATCCACCCACATCTCTAGTATTTCTAAGATTTCTACAGAAAAACTCATGCAAGAAGCTAGTAATTAACTTGGGGGAATTCTGGCAAGAAAGCATCCTGAAAAACTGACCTCATCTGGGGTTAGGTCTAAGGTAGATCTGGTACCTCATAAATGGATCTGATTATATAAGAGCAAAAATTTATATGCAGATAATATTGGCTGCTTTTCATTAACGGAAACTGCCCTTGTGCTGTCTTCCTCCAGAAGGATTATTAGGGAGCCACACAGTCTTCCTGGACTTCTTCCAGACTGTGCAGGCTTTTGAGAACTGTGCTTGTCTAACTCATCATGTCTTTTCTGGTTATTATTGCTGCCTTGCTTCTTCTCTGCCTCTTAAGATCTCAGTCTGTTCTTTTGTCCAAATTTTTACAGGACACAAAGCACCTTCTGGTTCCATTGCCCTTCCCAGTAGCTCCCTGCCATTATACAAGATCACTCTTTTGGCTTGGAGGAATGTGCCTTTTATACCAGCTCCCTCCCAAAAAAGCGAAGGGCTCCAAGTTGTTCAGCTGAGGGAGGACCTCAATTCCTCCCCTGTTCCCCCACCTCTGTGCTCCAGTTCTTAGGAAGATAAACCTCCATCCAAGCTGGCAGAAGCACTGGTGCTGCAGCCAAATGAGAGCTGTTCAGTATTGATGGCTGCTTGATGGTTTTGTCACACCTTTCCAGATAGTCTGCTGTACTGCCAAACCTGTGCTACAAAATAAATGCAGGACCCAGTTCACACAGCCGTTAGTTACGAGTAGTGCTCATAAAGCCAGACAGAATTTGAGGACTGGCAGCCCTGTTGGACAGCCTATTGCATCCACCATCCTTAGGCAGCCTCACTTGCCTGCTGCTTCATTCGTGTATTCCATTTCAAAGAATTAAATTTTCCACTCCCGTAAGGGTGCTGACACCTTTGCTATTAGTTTTTCTCCCATCTCTGTAATTCCCCCTGCCAGTAATATTCTAGCTTTCTCTCTATTCCCAATTATTAAGAGTTGTTAGCTGCATATAACTGCATTTGCCAAACACGGACTTTCTTCTTTTAGATCAACATGTATTTCTGTCACTCTCCTGTTTCTTAAACTTTAAAATTCTCTAATAGGAAATTCTGAAAACAATAAATAAAAATGTGCTCCCAGAAAGATTCCTATCAAAAATGCCAACCAAATGTAGTTCTGTTTTAAGCACCAAAACAGTACTGCTTTTATAGAATAGCTAATGGTAGTAAGGGTGCTTTTTAGTAGTGTATACTTCATTGAAAAGAACAGCTTAGAACTCAATTTAAATAGCTGAAAGCATAAAATCAGAGAAACTTATATCGCCAGTGATATTCAGTGTTGCTGTTGTGACACCTAACACCTACAGCAACATCAGTGTTGAAAAGCATTGTCCCATGTGAAGAAGAGGGATGCGTGCAAGGGTTAGAAATCCTGCAAGCAAATAAAGATTTTATTCCATAGCATCATAATGCAACATAAAGTCTACGAGTCGGTTTTGTACTTCTAGGCTTCTTCCTTTATAATGTATGAGAATGATTTGACAGTTTAATACTGCTTTGTGACACAAGGAATTTAAGCAATTGATCACGTCCAGTCAAAGATGCAGCTCATTTGCCAATATTATAGATTACAAGAATCTTGCTTTACCTATGGTGAAGTCATGTCTCTGAGGTGATGCATTTTCTGCCGTGAACCAAAGGAAAACTGCTTTGAAGCAATATAATGTTTACCTAGTGATACATGCTCATAATCTGGAAGAATCTTTTTAGAGTACTTAGTGTATGCTACGTGTTTTAAAGAAACAGATGCAGGATAAGTATAATTGTTTAGCAGGCTGTGGTGTATTTTTAGATGCTCTGCATTACCAAATTGCATGATCAGGAATTGTAATACACAGATAAAACAATCCTTGTTAAGATTATTACAAAACAAGTTTCAGTGTGTTTTTTCTGCATTTTTTTTCTTTTTGGCAGCATGGTATGGGCAAGACAACACAGGCATTTTTAGAATAGTTCTTTTTGAGTATATTTAAATTACTTCTTACTATGAATCATGGGTAAGGGAAACCATAGAATTCATTAGAGATAAAAGGTAAAAGCCTGTTGATAAGCGGGATCATTCCAGCTGTAACCAGGTTAGGAGAATGGATTAGTAGTTGCTTCATTTTTACATTTTGAATTCAATGTAAGTCTTAGGCTTTGAGTTTGGCCTGGGTTTCTCCCGCTGGACAGCACGCACTACTTTTTTTTATTGAAAAATTAATCAATATATCCATTTGGTTTAATTTTGTTTCAGTTGATTCTGAGCCTTTCTTTGGTGATAACTATTATTAAATTTCTTTTTACTTCACTATCATAAGAAGAAATCATTTTGAAAAACAGATTTTGGTTGTTTCTACTGATTTTTTTTTTTATTTTTTTTTGTACTAATGAAGATAAAGGTAACACACAAAAGAGAAGAGCAAATTAAATTGCTTGCTCTTGGATTCCCTCTAGACATGTATAATTAATAAAACTTCAGTTCAGCTGACATACCCAGGACAAGTAGGTAAAATTTTGGATTTTAAGTAAACCTGAAGTTGTTTTGCATTTCAAAATTGAAGTCCCCATTAATTTCAGACTGGGAAATATCCTTTGTTAGATTTTTTAGGAGGTATTTAGTATTGTTTAACCTTCCTGTCACATTATATTAGGAACTAAAGCATAATTTTAAAACAAAAATGAGATGTTCCATTTTGAAAACAAAAGCAAATTATTTTGACTTAAAAATAAAAATATCATCCCATCAAAACAGGTTTTAATACACACAGTAATTTCTCTACTTATTTCTATTGAATGTCTATAATAGTTGATGAACAGAACTACAGCAGCTATTTGAATGTTTTCACCTTTCATTTATAATACAAAAGTTGAAGATACTTTAGTTTTCCGTAGTGAAGATCTTATGGAGGGCAACCCAATACTTAGAAAGAAATATGATTTCTTATTCCCTAAATATTTAGCTCGTGCTTCCCCTCCTGTGTTCCCAAATAAGGCTGTAAATCATAGACCTGTTCTTTAATATGGGCATTCTTTAGCCAGTGCAGCCCTATCGTCAACCTTATCAGAATGAGCAACATTACAATCCTTTTTTTTCAGGTCTACCACATTTTCAGGAACAAAATGATTTAAAGGGATTGCTAGAAAATCTCCATCAAAATATCCAGGCCAAAAAGAGGAAGAATATAGAAATCATGTGGCTGGCTGCGACGGTAAGCTCTCGTTTCAAATACGTTCGCACAATGAACTAGTTTTCACATGCCTGCTGTAAGTGCAATGGGTTTTAAGGATATGATGGGAAAACTCAGCGGTTAAAGTAGGTAGATATGCTGAAATGGCGCTCTAACATTCCCATTCCAATAGTCTCTCATCCCACTCATGAATGCATCTCTTCCTACACTTAAATTACAGATATTTTCTTTCTCTCACTTTAACGGGTAGAACTGGCTAGAATTCAAAGCGAGAGATGGTCTTGGTCACTTTGTTGTCACCGGCATCCTGCAGGCCCTTTTCTGCAGAGCTTCTCCTAGCCAGACAGTGGCCTGTGCTGCTGCTTGAGGTTATTTTGGCCCCGATACAGGATTTTTAATTTATCTCAGTGAGACGTGTAACATGGTAAGAGAGGTTTGCTTTTTCTATGGGGCATGTTTTTCCTTTAGCTGAGTCTGGTTTTATGCAGAGGAATCTCTTCCTCCCCAGTATGGGCAGATTCAATTCCTTGGATGATCATGCATAGCAGTAAATATATCGCCTCACATGAGAGAGACAAGACAGCATTCTGCTACAGTATCTAACTTATTTGTTTAAAATCATGTCCATTCTTTGATAATATGAAATTTGGTTATTGAAAAGATCTTCCTTTTGTTTAGCATCTATAACCCTTAAGGTATGATGCAGGACATGATTACTTGCTCTGGCTTTTGTTTAATATTGCTGCACTCAACTTTTGATTTTCTGTAATTAAGATATGTTTTATAAATAAGTGTTTCATTGTATCCGTACAACTTTTAGTCAGTCGCATGTTATGGGTTTATTTAGCCAGTGTTGCCATGATAGCCACTCCAAGTAACACAAAATAAGCTAGATATGCAAAGGGCAGATGTTCAGACACAGAACACAAAGCAAACTGTTTATCAAACAATGGATAATAGTTACTTTGCTTTAGTCACATAATTCCTTTTTGTTTCTCATTTCTGTGTTTTTGCACATACATTTTAAAAAAAAAGCACAAACCACCCTTAGATGTTTATAAGGAGTGCAAGCTTTTCAGGAATGTGAAATTCAGCCAGGTAATTGTCTTAGACTTAGAAAAGTACCCTTGGTGGCTCTGCCCATTTGTACAAGCAGAGACCTGAGTCTTTGCTATCTACTGAAACTGAATTAAGACCTTGTGTTTTGGGGAACTTTCAAATGCATATACCCTTCAAGGCAAGTAAATATTTGATACAAAATATTCATAAATTTTTTCCATGACTACTTATTAACAACAGGAACAAGACAATATTAACTATGTCTGTGTTAATAACACTATTTTTTTATATTGCTAATAACATTTTGCCTTGTGGTTAATAAATATTGTCACATGCTATTGCAATATAAATCTGTTGTGAGTAAAAATACAAGCTTTTCTTGCAGTATCAGTTCTACAATTACTATGAAACATTGCTTTTTAAAGAAGAAAAGATAAATCAGTACAGGATAGTATAAAATGAGCTACAAAGAATATGACAGAATTTACTTAATCTTTGGATAGATTGAGAAAATTGTCTTCTACCATCTATTCAGTATTTCTTGAAAATAATTTAATGAGTAAAAAGCATTCTTTGGACATACAACTGTTTCAGATTTTTCCTTCACTGTGTTCTATTTCTCTTTACATTACCTTACTGTAACCTTACTGTAAATTAGTACTTCTGGACCCATGGATCTACACACTGTTATGCTGTGTTACATTAATTTATTGGAAAAGCATGATTCCCTGCTGTAAGGATAGCACTTTGTCATTGCAGTAGATGGATGAATGCTACATGGATATGCATACATATCTGCACCTGTGTGTAAACCCTGATGGAATGGGACTCTGAGAATACATCTGCATTTTAAAAGTCTACTTTTGTAAATTGGTATCACAAACATTTCTTATTCTAAATATAATGGGACAGAGATTTAAATGTTAGATATTTTTATCTACTAAGCTGGAGCCTTCATCTTATGTCTTGTATGAGGAATCAGAGTATTGATTTGTCCTCGTTTTAGCCTTTGTGGTTTTATATGCTTCTATTATCCCCTCTTTAAACTTAATCACAATCATTTAAATTTGTGTTCATAAGGGAAACTTTCAAAGGCTCTAATAAATGCTATGTGTATTTCTCATCCTCCTATATCTTCAGTGTATTTGGGGAAGAAGTGATCAAAATTGAGGATAAAATTCAGGCTGGACACACATTGTAAGCTGTGCATTCTGATATGATGATATTACCACATATTTGGTATTGTCCCTTATTAGATTTCTAGAGCATCAGATCATTGTGTTTGCCCGTTTTAATTATTTACTTAGTTCACTAAGCAGCAGAAGCTAAACAAAGTCATTCTGAGGCTTTATCTGGGCCAGCCTATCAAGTTAACCTACATTTCTCCTCAAATCAGAAGCTAGGGATTTTTAATTTGTTTATTTAAGTTAACAGATTGTTTTTCATTTAATCCACTTTACAATTATAGAAATGTTTGTATTGAACTTCAGTGCAAAATAAGCTTGTGGTTGTGGTCATTTGCTTGTTGTGCCTGGAATGCTGCTCAGTTCACAACTGATTCTCACTAGCCAGCACTTATATATATGCTGTCAGCCCAGATTTGGGATTTTGTCTCCCCTCCTCACATCAGAGGCCATCACCCATCCAGAATAATATTTTTTTTTCTCCTTATGACTCATTCACTTCAAAGAGTCCACAATGATTCATGGACTTCAGAAAAGACTAATGTAAAGACAACTAATCGCTTCAATTAAACACTTAACTGCTTTCACAGCATTATCAGCCCAACTTGATATTTTCTTTTAAAAAAAATAAATCTTATAGTACATTATTTAATTCCCAATGCAACTTTCCAAATTTTTAAACAGACTTAAGTTTTAAAACTTTGAATTACAGGAGGGAAGAAATACTCACAGGTTCTCCTTTACTAGCCTGTATTTCTTTGGATTCAAAGTTAGGTTCAATTAATTAATTCCCTGGATACAAATTTTAAGATTGCCCTCACCATCATATGACAGAGACCTTGAAGACTGTAAGTCTTGCTGGGCCATTGATTTTAATAGAAATTCTGAGGATGCAATCACTGGATAAAAAAGTGCTTGTTTGCTGAGGTGAGAGTATATAGACCATGTTCCAATTTCATCCTGCAAGATCCCAAGTAAACACTCAACAGCCAAGCTGAAAAGTTTCTTAGGATGAGGCCTAACGGCTGTAGTTTATTGCCTTGCCCTATTCTCATAACTGTTTCATTTTTTTGATGCTGTTATAGCTATGGCTGCCCAGGGATAAGAGCAAGCACAGCTGGGCAGAGGGTATTACCTTTTTTTAGGACAAAGAACATCAGGGGAAAGGTAGACCCATACCTGGGCATACCAGCTCTCCTTCAGATTTTTCTTTTTCTGGTAAAATATTGCTTGAACCCAAAGTAATGGGCTGGTACAACCACAGATTGATTCTTAAGGTGAGAAATTATCCTTAAAAATATGTCATGTTTTCCTTATCCCTTATAATTTTGTCAAAATGTCCAGTGAAAGTAGACACTCCATGGCAATCATTTGTGTTAAGCTTTACTTGTTCCAGTTCGTGCATTGAACAGTTCAGCTGTTGAAAGTAAGGATTGTGTTTAAATTCAGTGCATAGACAGATGTGTCTGAATCCCTGCCCTCAGTGAGGAGTCTTCTACATTCGTGAGTCGAAAGACTTGTCAAAGTTTCTTTTTGTTTTTTCAACATTCATTAGGTGTTCAGAGAATTAAGCTTGAATTGAATAGGGTCGTTGGCACAAAGTGAGGGAAAAATGAAGCAGCTTTTCCTTTTATAGTGTAGGCTAACACAAATACCTTTTATTTCAAGTTCAGGAAATTGGATGCAGTGCTTTGGTAAGCTGTGGTATGTGTAGACAGTGAGTGCCTTAACATGCCTAGGACTAAGAATTTTTTTTTTTTTTTTTTTGATCCACCATCAGTGTCATGTTTCACTTGGAGGAGAGGTGTTGGGGTGGACAGGACACAGACTTGATCAATAAGGGTTCCTTTTTCCTTAGCGGGCAGGTTAGTTGTAAGCTTGTACTGATAATGAAAGCCCGGAAGCTCTGCTTTTAAAATGTGTCATTTGGACAACGGAAATGGTTTATAGATCAGTAGCTACAATCTTTTGGTACTACTTTTGTAGAGTGTTAATGCTGCAAATTTATAAACAAAAGATAAATTTACAGTCCCTTTTACCTTTTGTACCCCTGTGTTAGGCCAGCATGGGCATAATCCTTAGAATATGAAAATCCCCAAGGCAGCACTAGTAACTGATTTAACTGCACAGACACACATGTCAGCGGCCATATGATTGAGGTTTGAGTTACTACCTTTTACTAGCAATTTTCTTCTTGAGAAATATTGTAGTTCTCTGTATTCATTGACTGTGGTTGCAAAATTGTGGGAGTTTCACAGTGTGCCTAGCGTGTAGAGAACGCGAGGTGTGAAAGGGCAATCCTTTGACGTCTGCCTGTGTTTCAGATTTGCCGCAAGCTGAATGGAGTCCGTTTCACCTGCTGCAAAAGTGCCAAAGACCGGACATCCATGTCAGTGACGCTGGAGCAGTGCTCCATCTTGAGGGACGAGCATCAGCTTCACAAAGACTTCTTTATTCAGGCACTGGATTGTATGAGAAGGTATGTGGCGATTATTGCACGTCCTTTGCATTTTGAACTAAGCCAGGAGCTGTGGCTGGATAGGCGCCACTCCTAATTTAGCAGAGAACTGACCAGCAGCATGCCAGCTACTGAGTCACTTCAGCAGGCACGGGCTTTGCAAATGCATGTTTTGTCACTAATTAACAGTTTCTGAGATAGATATGTGGAACCTTGTAAAGTGTCCCTTCACTGGCTGTGGAATTTGACCAAGGTAAATGGCGGTTATTTTAACAATTTCTTTGACTTTCATAAGGCTTAAAATTTTAACAACATTCTATGACCATATTAAAAAAACCACATTATTTTCTGTTTTAAGAATATTTGTGAAATATTTACACACTCATTCCATCATTTGTGTACAATTTAGACAAATATTGTGAAAGCAGAACAAGCATTTGTTACAGATGGCAGTTCCTATTAGGTCATGTTATTAAAAATAAAAGAAACATGCAAGTAGTTTTGGATTGATGGTGGTTGTCACTATATCTGATAAAATCTTTACTGTGCTTTAAAAAAAAATAATTCATTCTAAATTACAACTATGCAGAAATTGAGGCTGATGTTATCAGGAACGTGCAATTAAAAGATGTAAAGATTTCTGAATATCTGAATCTTTGATGAATTAAAAAACCTATTGAGCAAACAAGTTTTGATCGTAAAATGAACCCAGATGCTATCGTCTCTAAAGAAACTTTCGTCATTGGCTTTAATGAGTAGTGCATTGTATTTTCTATATGAGTTTTAAAAATATATCCACAACATTCAAATAATGTATTATAAAGGTCACTGCAAGACTAACCTAAAATATTCTGTTCAGCCTGCAAAGAAGTAACTCAATGATATCTTGCACTTATGTGAAACATAAATTGTTTGTATGTTAGATATGCAAAGAATGTATCAAAGTAAATAATCATGTTCAATGTCTGTAGTTGGTAATTCCTGATGTTAATATTTAGTATTGTCAGAGTAGGTGTTTAATGTGTAGATTACTACTGTAGGTTTACACATGTAGAGTCCTTTTGTCTTTTGGCAATGATACATATTCTAGAGAAAAAAGGTAATGTTTACAAAGAGTAATTGAAAAGAAGACTGAGATGGCTCAGGAGTTGGTCTGCAAGGTGCTAGAGCAGTGTGATGTATTAAACTGAGGTGTATTGTTTTGGATGTATCATTAGCTTGCATAAATCCCTGAGTCTCTGCAGTATTTCAGTGGATGAATGACTCTCATGTGCAGTCTTTCATAACTACATGTTTTATCATTAATGAAAAATTTTTGAGTTTTCTGTGTTCAATTTCATTTGTGTTGGCATTTCAAGTAAGTTTCTTTCTTTCATGTCTCCACTAAATACAGAAGTGTGTAAGTTACAGTAAATTACCACATACAGGCAAACTAATGATATAAAATTATTATTCTATTAGAATATCATTGAGCAGTAGATTGGAAAAGTTTCATAGATATAAACCTGATTTAAAAAAAAAAAGCCCTGCTATTTATACAAACTAACTTCTTAGTACAAAAGTGTACGTTTTTGTAGACTAAAATGTAAGCGACTTTCAGTGCTTTTATATCATATAACTGATCCAAGAGCTGAGAAGATTAACACATTAGTTATATTTGCAGATAGCAATAAACTGGAGTCACAAAAGAGTGGTGAAAGGCACACAGAATCTGGAGAAAACTTAAAAAGTAAATGCGCAGATGGGTATCTGAACTTGAAGCACCATCACAACAATGTTAGGTTTATGGTTTTGCTGTAGTTTTAAACAGAGAAAAGCTCTATCCTGCTAATATCCTGTAGATGAATTTGAAACAGCCTTGAACTGAAATAGTTGCTATGTTGGATGGAAGGTAATAATTCTGACTTGGGTGGTAGGATCATCTGGGACTTAAAGACAGGGCCTTGCGAGTGGCGGCAGCAGCGTACAAAATAACCTGCACTATCGGGATAATAAAGAAATACATCTTTTGCCTATGCTAGTTTCTGTCTGTGTAACACTGTTCACACTATGAGGTTAAAAAAAAAAAAAAGAAGAGCAAACTTTTTTTTTTCCTCAGGAGCTGGTGAAGAAAGCCCAAAAATACAGAGCAGAAGAATATAAATGTCAAAGGGGGATGCAGAGTACTTAACTTGTACTACCATTGAGAGTTGGTCAGATGGTTTGAGGAGCTGTCTTTGGGCGCTTTTTTGGTATCTTTGGTGCTACAGACTTTGGTCTGTATCACTATCTTTGATGCAGGGACTTGTTCCCTCCCCACTGCCCATCTGTTGCTGGAGGTGCTCATGGAGCAGCGCTGGAAGCGACGCAGGCTTTCCTCCCTCTGACACTGGCTAGGTAGTGTGGCAAGGACCCTCCAGCTGGGCTGTCGTCTTGTAGGCAGATGGAGAAAGATGCGAGCAAACTGGGAAGGAAAGAACAGCCAGGCAAAAGAGAGTGGGGGGGAAAAAGCCATCATTTCTACAGGAAGAAAGATAATGGCATTTCAACTAAATCTCCCATGTTCTATTTGAGGGAAGTTTGGCATCTACGTTTTTGAGGTTTGTGTGAATAAGGTCAACAGACTTGTTTGGTAGTTGTCATGATGCCTGCCCTTTTATCCTTTCTTTTTATTTGATTACTATTGCAGAACATTATTTGAAAGATTACTGTGTGCATTTCTAAGCTTTTCATTGACTACTTGTAGAAGCTTTTAGAATGATTTTCACATCTGAAAGAACCTATTTTGTTTTAAGAGTGGACAAAGAAAAAACTGT
The DNA here is from genome assembly GCF_000699245.1 of Pterocles gutturalis. Taxonomy (NCBI): domain Eukaryota; kingdom Metazoa; phylum Chordata; class Aves; order Pterocliformes; family Pteroclidae; genus Pterocles; species Pterocles gutturalis. The sequence goes on from NW_010123216.1 coordinate 70,905, forward strand.
TTTGCCATTTCATTTATGATTTTAGCAATTTTCCCCGATGAATCTTCTCTAGATCACTTAGTTAAACTCTGTCAATCAAATCCCATTATGCTGATTGCCACAAATCACTTTTAAGCCTTTCAAAAGAACAAGTAGACAAGAAAAATTCAATTTTAACATCTAGAATCCTAACAGACTGGATTGATCTTTGAAAGCCTTCTTTCAAGGGGTAACAGTAGGAGATAGAGAGTACTGGGAAACAAAGTGAGTTGTAAAAGTAAATGGCGATTCAAAAGCAGCTTTTATTGGAAATGCCATAATTTTTGAGGTATGAAAATTATAAAGCTGCCTGTGTAGCTGTAAAGCTTTTTCTTTTCCTGCCAGTGCTGACACAGCTTTGGTGGCAGTTGTAAAAGGGAAGCACGTGCTTCTGGGTTTGTGCTTTCTTGCCACCAGAAGTTTGGAGGTGCTGGACTTTTGTGTGCTGATGCTTTTCAGCTTCTCTGATGTTCCTAGAATTTTGAGCAAACCAGAGGCAATGTCTAATGTTTCAGTTTGTTTGCTTCAATGTACACTGCACAACGCTGTTTTGGAAAATACTGCCAGTAGCTGCCATTTAAGACCTTGGTTTGTAAGTGGAATCAGTGTCTTGTAGTGATAAACTACATGATGTTTATTGCTTCTTAAAAAAAAAAAAAAAGCAGCAGCTGTGCAAAAATCCTTCCATTAGCTGTCCTTTTAGCTTATGAAAGATGTGGTGAAATGATAGGAATACAAGCTTTATCACTTAAAATAATATGTAGTTTTTCTTCTGGGTGTGACTCAAGCCATTATGATGCAGCAGTTGATATGTATGTGAAGCAGCTATTTCATAAATAATTCTACATATCATAGTTTCCTTGGTATCTGTATGTGACTCCATTGATCTTAGTGACATGCATAGTGCAGAATGTGGAAAATCAATATATCATCTGCTCTCTATCGAGCGCTTGCAATTCACATCATACTAAAATCATATTTCTAATGTTGCTTACACTTTCAAATCATCGCTTTTTGTAATCAGCAATAGTCTTCAATTATTTTTCCATTCACCAATATGTGACTATTTCCTATTATTCAATGTCAACCATATTCCAAGAGACAGTAGAGACAAAACTGATTTACCCAAGTTCATCGCAGTATCTCTTGCACAGTTCTACTTTTTGTCTTCAGAGCTGGCCTCTGCTTAAGGGAGGGTGGGCCCTGGTAGGCAGCAGACTATGAAGCAGTTCTGTAAAACTAGTTTGATTTTTTTTCTTTCTTTCTTTTCTGAACCCATTTGATTTTAATGTTTTGGTGACAGGGCCCCTTTTAGGGACCTTGGGTAGTGAGTAACCTCAGAATCTCCTGATTTTTTTGAGTATGGTTCCAGTAAAGCCTCAAAACCAAGCAAATGAAATGACAAATCCACTGTCAACTGTAAAGCCTCCAGGCTATCAGCCTTATCATCTTTCTTAGTGGGGCACAATACCTGCCGGGTGTTTCAGACATTGAATACAAAAGTTGACTCAATGTCTGACGCATTGTTTTCACCTGAGACAGCAGTCAAGGATATTTCAGATTATTTTAGACAAATTGCCTATAAAAAAACCTGATGGAAGCACAAAGAATGAATGGTTTGGGCAACAAGGTATAGGCTTTTGAATGCCCAATCACGAAGCAAACAGCTCCTTTTTAAAGAGCTGTTTGAGGGCATATATTCTTAAAGATCATCTTAAAGATGTGTGAGTTGAGAAGGAGGGATAGCTGTAATAGGTGTTTAATCAGGGACTTTCAAATGTTCGGGGTGGAATCCATGGGTCCAGGCTGAGACAGACCTTGGCTGTGGAAGGGCCTATTTTGGTGCATTGAGTCAACCATCAATTTTGTTTTCTGAAACTAAATTAATATTTTTTTAAAACAGCAACAGTGTGCAGAGGAAAAGAAAACAAAATGGAGTGAGATGGCCACAATATGTAGTAAGAATCAATGCAATTGGCACCTTGTTGGACTCTTAGAGTCAAGGTCTCTTTCTGAGCATGCTTCTGGAAGGAGAAGGAAGGAGAATTGCAGACCACTGTTGCAGGCAAAGTGTCAAACAGTAACTTGAATAGGCTGTGTTAAATCTAAGGTTTTCTAATAGATGTACTTAATTTCACAAAATTGATCTTTATGTCTTCAAAGCAATTCTCTGTTTTTTAAGACTTAAAAAAAAAAAAAACCCAAAAACCAAAAAAATAAAACCCCAAGGAAAAATAAGAAAGGAACTGAAGCACAGTTTACTTGCACCATAACAGACTCAGGAACGTCATTGGTGAGGTTCAGGCTTCTACATGGGCAAATTGAGTAAAATTGGCAATTGTTTTGTAATATAGTCTCACATATTTTGTCTGTTTCATTGGGGTCAGATGCTGAAGTTCGTGTTTTGCAGCAGAACGTTCTCTAGCTGACTAGAGAAGTTTCATTTCTCCTGTACCTTGTTTCTCCAGCTTCTTCACAAATAGTAATTTCAGACCTCTTTGTGATCAACAGCTCGGTCAGAGTCCTGAGAACTCTCTCATGAGAACCTTCTAATCTTCCTGTTTTCCACGAGACTATTGCTTAAATATTTCCCTCTGGTTGCTCCTTCCTCCTCTGTGACATGTGTGGCTGCCTTGTCTTTCTTCTTCAGAGCTGGGGCACTGGCCTCAGTAAAAATACAGAGAGAACAGCAGAGACAATCCCCCTGTCTCGGTGCTTTTGCTTCATATTGCAGCAGTCGTCGTCCGCCAGGGAGGAGAACAGCAAGGAAAAGTCTTGTCCAACCCCTTGACCTGGCAGGCGTTCAGCATAGATTGAATCCTCAAAGCATGTACCTGCTGAATTTTAACAAGTCTTTGTTGGGAAGAAGTGATTTGAGATTCTTGCAAAAGCCATCTCTTACAATAGTTACATCTCTCATACATTTATTACCTCGGTGCAGAATATCAAATCCTGCTCTTCAGCATGCAGATACTAGTCATAATCTCAAGAAGAAAAAAAAGCCATGGTTTTTTTTTGTCTTTAAAGGACATTGTAAGTTTGAATTTTATCTATTCAAAATGAACTTACGATGGAAAGTAGAATCTTAATAGATAGCATTGTGTAACCTTAATTATAGCTGCCCTTCCCCTGGAACCTATGATAATATTCTTGGGCTATAAAATCACTGGGGAGGAAGGGAGTGTTCCAGGGAAAAGCGTAAAAACCTTTGCGACTCTTTGTAAGGACTATGTAGAGATGTGACCCAGGCTACCTCACCGAAACACTTAATTTCTCAGCAGGCAGTAAAACAGAATTTCGAAGTAAAGGCTTAGTTTTCCTGTCAGTCCATGGGGAAAAGGTGGTCCCATAAGCAATTTGTATTGTCTCTAAATTTTGACACCAGCGTTAGGTGGATGAGTCCTTGAAATGCACCTGCTGCTCCTTCATTAGTTCTTCATTAGGATACTTCAAGACGACTTAGAACCTGACAGTAAATTTTACCTAACGAGTAGTAAAACATACTAATGTATCACTTGCAGTGTATTACAGGGAAAAAAAATAATTTTCCATTGAAAAAGAAAATGTTTGGCCATGTCTGGGCTTTAGCTTTGTGATAACAAGAACGAACCCTTGATTTCCTGTGATATTTTTGCTGAAGGGAGTTCTTGCCCTTTACTTAAGGTTGTACATAATCCACTTCTCCAAAAGAGAATCAGATTTAATGGAATTCCAATCAAAAACTTGCCCTACTCTGAGTTATTCTGTTCTGATTTGTGCTTTTTATTTCTCACTGAGATATCAACAGGGTAAATGATCTGTTAAGTAAGCCCATATTAGTATTAGCCAATTCTTGACCCAGATGAGAGTATAGGGAATTGAGCTATGCCTTCCCTCTCCGTGAATGTTTTAATTATTCATTACAGACAGTGAGAAAGGTATGTAATTAATTACCAAGTGCACACTATGACCACTTGGTTTTGAAAACCAGCCAAATGAAAAAACTTTCTCCAATAAATAGGCTTTCTCATTTTGTACCACACTCTGTGTTTGGATCCTTAATAGTGCAACGGTGAATTTAAACACTGCATCTTGATTAATTAAAAAAAAAGGAAAAGGAAAGTGCTTACACTATTTGCATTTCTAAAAAAGCTCCTCTAATTTCAAGTGTCTGTCACTTTTGTCATGCAGGACCATAGTTTTCCTGGAATCTACCTGCCATGCTTAGGAAAATCTAGCATGCATCAGTCAGATTATCTGCAAATATTGTTTGGTCTTCACTTTTGAGATTTTTCTAGTCATCCGTGGAAGACTTCAGTAATTGCTTCATTCATTTGGCACTTTAGCACTTTAGGCTATTGCTTATGCAGAACTTCCATGAAAGATTTGGTCTTACCCAAAATCAGAAACTAGATGCATTGTGCTCACAGAGTGAGTAATACTAGTTTTCTTCCTATTATATTTCAGTTCTCTCAAGATTTTCTGAGAGTGGGAAAAGTCCTGTATGCATATTTATTATCTGTTAAAGCTCCATGTGCCACAGCTGAATTATCGTGGCTTTGACCATGTACAGCTAAATCTCTCAGGAAAAGCAACACTGCCAAGCCTAAAATTTAGATAAGAAAGGAGCAGGAAATGAGAATAAGCGGGTAGTAATAGCATACAATAGCTGGTGAAAATTATCACCAATTCAATCTGTTCAAGAATTTTTCTGCCTCTAAAACTCTGTTAGCAGGAGAGCTTGGAACTTTCTTCCTGCAGTCCCAGCCATGCACAGACTGCAGAGAAGTTGGAGGGGACACAGAAAAGAGGAGCAACTAGTTGCTATTCTGGAAAGGTTGTTTTGTAATAGAACATTCTGCATTTCTTCAGGAGAAAAATGATGCAATGTCAAGCTACAGCTCTAGTTGGCTTATGTAGAAAGCACGTAACAGAGACATTTCTAGGTCCACTTTTGCTCTCCTTTTAGCCTCCCTTTATCTCTTCATCCAACCTAGTTTCTTTTGTGAGAATACTCTCCACTCAGATAATCATCATCTCTTCTCATCCAGCATCCCTGTTAAGAGTTTTCTTCCATAAGATGAGTTTTCTTCCTTGTCTTTTTTTTTTTTCCTTCAGTCTGCTGCTCTATTTCCTCTTTCCAGTGAGTGTTTTTCTTTCTTTTCTGCAGTATCACCTGGGTGTACGGTATTTTGAAGAAGAACTTTGACAGTAGCCTTCCTCAGCTCTGTTTAGGAGTGGGCTTTAGTAGTGGTTTCTTGTTATTTTCTGTGGCAGCTCTGATTTGGTGAGTGACATTTTGTAAACGTGTTCTCATCATTACAGCAACCACTGGCAGACTTTCACAGGCGTATCTAGCAGCAACGGGCTTCTCAGTGTTTCCTTGCAGTCCAAGTCCTGGTAGCTCTTTGCACTGGAGGGACCAAAGGAGTTTCCGTATGGACTATTATGTCCTTATTATGAACTTCCTACTTCTATGATGTTATCTGTAGTTGGCTGGAACTGCATCCAGAAACAGAGCCAGCAGCATTATATTGCTACCCTGTTCTCTGGACCATTCAGAGATAAATTGGGGAGATAATTTTGGGAACTTGCATTCTTAATAGCCTAAGCCCGTACTATAATCTGTATGAATAGGAAGTATATGTTTATAAGGGAGTTAATGCAAAGGAAGGGTTGGACTCCTCCCAAAATGCATAGCCAAATCCCTTCGCAGTTGACTCCTGCTGTTGTAACAGTTAAAGTGGTTTCTGCAATCCCAGGACTTTGTGGTGCTGTAGCTGCATTGTGACTCTAAACATCTCTGATGCAAAAATCACCTAGCACTGATTTGGCTGTGCATCCGCAGTGCTGTTCTGTGCCCTGCCATGGGCTAACTTCCCTGCCAGCTTATCTTTTCTCCCCAACCTGGATGTTGCCATGTGTCTTCTTGCAGTGGGAAAAGCACCTGGCTTTCCTCCTCCATTGGAAATGCTCCTACTGCCCCAGGAAGGTGCCAGAGCAGAGTTTCTACCTGTGCGGGGTCCTGGGATCTGAGGCAAGGCTTAGCCAAGGTTAAAGTCCTATAGACTGGGGAGGTCAGAGGGAGGGAAGGGAATTGCTGTTGCCTGTAACTTCTGTCATGGGATGAAATATTTTGGGTGTATGTCCCAGCTCCTAGTTAGATTGCCTGTTAATGAGGCAAGAGATACCTCTGCCTGTGGTACTCAGAAGCTTCACTTGCCCCTGTGTAAAAAATTTCACAGTATTATGGTATTAGGGGTATTGTTCTTTTTGCATCAGTTTTGTGTAGCCTTTTTTTAATCCTTAAAGGAGAAAATAGCACCTTTGGGAGGTAATTTCATAACTCGTGACATATTACCTACATCTGTGATTTTGATATAAATACTGTTAATGCCAAGAAAAAAGCTCACTGTACTGATATAGTTAGCTCAATGAAGGACTATGAGGTCAGGTTTCTGTCTCGTTTTAGGGCGGTTGGAAATTTTCTGTATCCTTTCTTGGCTTATAGACTTTATTGAGGAATGATTGTCTGAGGCCCAACTGAATTTTTTCCACACTTGGGCATTTATAAGTTGTCTCCTTTCTACTCCTCTCATTCATCATATGGATTTCCTGATGTATAAGCAGCTTCAATTTCATGCTAGAGCCTCCCCGTTTGACAGTGTCTCTCTGCAGCTTGACTGTGCATTTCCTTACACTGGTGAAAATATATTAATCTTTGAGGTTTCTTATCCCTCATTTGAATTTAGCTGAACTCTCTCAATGTGCCCAAAGGTTGAGAGAATACACAGATGCATCTTCCTTCCCCTCACACCAAGCACTACCATGTAACCTTTGCTTCTGTAGAGAGACTAAAAAGGCAGCAGCTAATCATTATCAGCAGCACATCAGTGAGCTGCCCCTTGCTTTAAAAAAAGATATTGTCTGCTCAGCCACACACCCACCCCAGTCAACAGTCAGCATTATCAGATATGAAGAACTCGTTTAGATTACTAAAAAAAGGAAAGGATTAAGGAGCAATTTGGTCACATAGTCACATATATTTATAAGAAAGACCTTACTCTAGGATCATCTGATTAACAGTTTGTGTCTTGGGCAAAATGGCACGTCTGATGAAACTGGATCATTCCTGTATCATTCCTGTCAAATTAATGTTTTTTATATGCATTTTGCAAAAAATCGCTTCTCACTGCTCCAAAGTTATTGTTTTTTTATTTAAATCCATTTATAACTCATTCATAACTGTTGACAGTGGAGCACCTTCAGAATACAAAGCAATCAGCAACAGAAAGGTTTGCTGAGCAACTTCCAGCAATCTCCTTGTGGTGTTGTGATAAGCAGAAGATGGGAGTGTCCACAGTAGGTTTTTCATAATATGTTTCAGCCAGGAAATAAAAATCAACACCTTTAGTCTGGTTTGGGGTGGTTTTTGTTGTGGTTTTTTTTTTTTTTTTTTAGTTCACTTAGTTTAACTAAGACTGGTGTGATTTCTGTTCTAAGTTTATTTCAGCTAATAAAAAGGCTGTTACATCGAATGCCTCAGGAAAGATAATAAAAATGGCTAAACTAGCACTCTGTCAAAGGCATTATTGTCTGCTTTTGTAATTACTAAAGTAGCATCTTAGTGCCTTTAAAAGGCAAGCAGTTACAGTAATATCCCATTCTCAAAGGTCTGTGAATTGATTCTGGAATTCCAGAAGAGTCTGCTTTGATAATATTGGTTTTAACTGGTTAGAATATTTATTCATGAGTTTTTAAAATGTCTTTGACATGTTCAGTGTTCGCTGTTTCACCTTTTGTTGTCATCAGCATCTGCTTGGAATATGCTCTATCCTACTTCTATATTGCTACTAGTTGATGTTGCTAGATATTTCTGAGATGTCTTCTCTCTCATTTAAAAAAGATGTAGCATGAGTTTGTTTCCTGAAGAAAATGTGAAACTTTCTAATACCTCATCGTTTCTTATTTGTATTGTATTCTCTACTTTCTCACCCCTGTAGCAACTGCTGATGTGGTAATCTGCATTACGTACTAAATGCTTTCATTTAATAATCACTAGTTAAATGTATTAGGTCAAGAGCTGAGATTTGAGCAGATGTGCAAACACTTCTTAATGTCAAATATTCTTGACTCAAAAAGTTTATAACTAAAGAGAAGAGGGTGAGATAAAGAAGGCTTGTATCTTTTTCACTTTTCAACGGGAGAAAGATGGTATAGAGGTATCAAGTCACTCATGACCACACTGTCCTTTCCTTTGTTGGAAAGTGAATTTGGATCTACCTTTTCTTGAACAGAGAATCTTCTCATTTATTTTAAATAGAAGTTGTTTTTGTTGGAAAGTGAATTCTTGAACAGAGATCTTCTCATTTATTTTAAATAGAAGTTGTGTTGCCGTACTTGAATGTGCAATGGCAATGCCTATAGGGTTCACTGACTTAACCATTCTGCACATTTCCCACTCCTTTTTCTTACTGGGGGCCATGCTGACATGCCGCATGCAGCAGTGCTGGCTGCACAGCTTCAGCCTCTTTCTCTCCCGGAAGCTGCTGAACTGGTGTGTGCACTGCCTGAATGTTGGTGAATAGTCCTCCCTCAACATCATACTGAATAAAGTTCTCTCACTTTCTCACTGTGATGCTGCCTAGTGGAGAAAGTTGCTCCCTATGTCCTCTTTCACTGTAAAAATTTGCTGCTACAATGGTATTATCAGCAAATTTGTAGACGATTGCTTTAAATATAGTTTGACATTTCTGTTACACAGATTAACATAATTTGCTATGTGAAGATGCCACTTGAATTCATTCCTAAAGTGAGCTAGTACATGTAAGACTGCTACTATGCTGTTTTCATTTCCCATATTTTCCCTATGCTGTGCAGTGGATGTGGCTCAAGAAGTGGTACCAAGTAGAGGGGTATTCATTTTATTTCTGTAGGATTGGTTTTCCCCAAGTTAACCTGCCTTGCAGCGTTCCGTAAGATCCTGTCCTGTTGTCCTGGTTTCAGCCACAATGCTTGTGTTCTCATTGCAACTTACTTCCTTCTGCTCGCTCTTGAAGGAAAAAATTGTTTTTTTCATGAAGGCCTTAGTGTGGATACGGCCTCACACTTCATGCTTACTTGGCTTTACAGAAATATTATTTTTTGTGACCGAAGTTATTGTCTGACTGGCTGTAATGTGTGTAATTTGAGACAGAAAAATATTTTACTGACTTTTAATCTGATAGATTTTACTGATTATTAAATTAGATTAGATTGAAAAGCAGTAAAATATTTTTCTGATTGAAGAGGACTGGAATCACCTTCTGGTGGTGCCTTGACAAGGGAATGTTGCATACAGCAAAGTTTTGCTTCCTAAGCCTGTTGGTCTGTATGATGTAGTACATAACTTGCACATGCACGTAATTATAGTCAAAGAATACGTAGAAATGTAGGAATTGGTGTATTTAATTTTGTCACTTGTTTCTGCTTTTTTCAGTGATTTAATGAAATTAATTGTCAAAAATGGCTTGCAAACACTACAAATATTTTTCAGCACAAGAAACAGTTTTTAGAGTACTTTATTCAGTATCACTGTGGTTTCTGATTGTTTTGTGTGCTTTGACTGGCAATTAAAATTTAGTTCAAAGTCTGAAGACCTTCGTATTCTGTCTTGCCCCAGAGCTTTACTATCTTCAGGTGAAGATACCTGTTTGTAGATGAAGATTTCACTGCAGTAGAAGTGCGGGAAAAATTTGGCCACTTCATATCATGAGACAGAGCTATTGTTCATGGTGTTTCAGGGAGGATAATGAAACTTGAGTGTACTAGCATTTTTCAAATCAGACACTTTTTCTCACTTTCAGACAATGAATATTCACTGGTAAGAGGGTACTGAACAAACACATAGCTCAGTAGTCTAGAAAGGTATTTGTAGTCCTAGCTGACTTTTTTTTAAAAATTATTTTGTGACAGAGGTATCTCAAATTCTGTGTTTTCAGTCCCAAAGGGAATTGTTCTTCCTGCTGTCACGAAGAATCTTCCTCCATACAGCACAACAGGGATAACAAGTCTCATTTCAGTCTCAATTTAACTTTAATTCCAAGGTAAAACTTTAAATGAGGTGGTAATGAACTTGAACTCACAGTTTTTATTTCCCGCATACTTATACAAGTGCTCAGACACAGTACAGGTATTTTCCAGACATGGTTCTGTTCTCAGAGTGTTTGTCTCTTGAGCAGTTTAAGAACTGAAATTTTCTGCTCTGCTTGCTGCTACCGTTAATATCAGAAGGTCATCTAGAATTCAGTTCTTAGGTTTGAATCAGATCTACGTAAATACGTACCCAAAAGATGAAAAGATAACTGTGACTATCATGATGTGGTAATTCTAGGAAATAATGAGTCAGTAAGAAAAAGAGGCTAATCCTCTGAAACAGAGATTGACCAAACCAATTAAAACCATTTGGAAAGCAAAACTCACAAACATATTTCACAATCCCAGCTGTGCTGTCAGTGGGTACTGTGGTGATAACAGCAACCATCCCCTTCAAATTCTTTAAATTTGGACACGTATATCTTTTCTAAAATACTGCTTTGTGCCACGTACATTTAATATACTCATTGACAAACAGCCTTACCTGAAATAAAACTGAAACAGCAGTAGCAAAGTCAAAGGAACTACACCAACAAACGCTGGCTAGAAATTTGCCATCAGAGTGAGGTCTCCAGTGGCCCCTGTCCCGTCCCCTGCTCCAAGCAGCCCCACCAGCCATATTGCAAGCACAGAAGGGAATGCAGATCTTTATGACGCTGTGATCAGTCCTTTCTGGCCAGTCCATTCTCCATTGATAGTCCATGCAATTAGTTACATTGAAAAGCATCCTCTCTCCACGCATTTGGCTTTTCTAGGCATGGATGAGGTAACAAACCTTCCCAAATGTGGCTTTCTGTAGCGTGGACTTCACTGATCTCTACAATAATATATAACCAGATGGATTAACGAGCTCACACTGGGCTAGCAGAAGTCGAAAGACCTTCTCCCAGACAGGACCAACACCTGCTATTACAGTGGGCTGCTTTATGCGAACGCTACCACTATGTTATTCCTGCATTACAAAAATGTATTAAGCGTCCAATTTCCTTTGTAAATGAAGCAATATTTTACCTCAATAGCTACTTCTGAAGCTGTCTGCAACTTAAAACACAGATGTTAAAACTAATGGAACTAAATGAACACTCTCTGAATTGTAATCCTTGAAGAGAGAAGTGTTTTCATTAGTTTTTTTTCCTTACTATAAAATTTATTAAATGAAATACATATTACAATTGAGAGGAAAAAGTCAAATGATCTTTTATGGCAAAAATAAAAACTTGCTATCCATACTCCATTGGGTATGAAATGCCAAAAGAGAAATGAAAAGGCTTTTAATCTTGTTGGAAAGCTTAATGTTCTGTACCACACTGTAACATAGCCCAAAACAGGAGACTGCTTGCTCAGAAATTTTTTTTTTTAATTCACATTACAGAGGAAAAATCAAGACTGTCCTTCTTCAAAAACAGTCTGTAGTCAAGTGAGCTTGAAAGTTTATGTTGTTAGCCATCATGTTTGACCACATTTATGTTGGTGGAAAGAAAATCTGAGGCTTGTGTGGTTTATTTTATAAGTGATGCAGTGGGAGTGCAAGTATGGGCTCGAGATCATAAACCTCTGTAAAGATGGGGGAAAAAACATTGGGCAATTAACCATTGGAGAATTTTTTTCCAAAGCCCTTTGAATTCAGTGCAACACTCATAATCAAGCTGTTTCTGTCATAAAACTTTCGACAGCTATCATGAATATCTAGGTTAAGAATTCCTGCTCCCAGTACATACTGTGGACGATGGTTAACTATCTAATTTGGGGGCTCTCAATCAGCCCGTGGATGTTCTGTACACATATGGGAAGCCTGGGCTGTTAAATCTGGGCTAAAGACCTAAAGACTTGCCACTCTGGGCTAGGAAGTATAGGATGTGTTGCCTTTTGAAGGGTTTGGATCAGAACTTGGAAGCTTATTTTGTAGTTAACCTACTAAACAGCTGAAGGTAAAATAAAGGTAGGAGGGCAAAACTTAGCATGGGGAAGATTTTGCTGGCCTCAGCACACTACCTCGTGTGTTTTAAACTGTCATGAGGTCAGGAAAACAGAAGAAGTTATTTAAAAAAAAGAAATGCTGCTTATATATATTGGTGGCTAACTTTGTAATTTGACAACTCTTCTGGACAAAAAGTTACTTTAGCGTACATAATTTTGAAAACACTACGAATTCTGCAAATATTTAGTCATTTTAAATAAATAGGTGGATTGATTTTTTTCCAAAACCTTTTCCAATGTTTCAGTAAACATTGTTCTAATTTTTCTACCTTTGCAATTTGATGTTTTTACTTTTTCAAAAGAACTTATTTGTAGCTAGTGTTCCCTAGTAAAAATATGTACCTAATCATTTGAATGAATGGGAGGGAGATGAAGCTTTCTAAATAAAATATCTCTCTTTAGGGAAGCAAGTGTTTCGTAGATGACTCTTCTCCCTCAGGTTGTCTGTTCCTTCTTCAGTTGTTAATTATTCAGAACCCGAGAACATTATTGGGCGAATGTAAAACTGTCATTTTTCCACTGAAATTTTAATTAACTATGAGTAATTCCAGCTTAGGATGGATTATCATGTTTTAAATTTTCTACAGTATTCTGCATGTATTTCATTACGATGTACTATGTCATGTATTATTTCATGCACCAAAATATTCTGTCTGCATTGCTGACAAGTGCAATTGCTGGCTTGCACTCACGTGCTTTTAGCTTAGTTGGAATCTTGTATCTGCCATTAAATACTCATGCAAAGAGCAAAACTGAACAAAAATAGTGTGGAGCATTTGTGCTACTTGCTTGCTTTAACTGTGTTTCAAGAGAGTAGAAAGGATATTTTTAATCTAGTGGTACATAGTGCACAAGCTAGCTCTGCCCCCTGTGTACATTAATGAGATAACAAGAGAAGCCTGTAGCTTGGCAGTGATAATTTTTAAAAATTACTTTTCCTGTTTAATTGTAGCTTTTGTGTTTTATTGAATGCGTTTAAGCTGCCAGTAGCAGTGCATTAATAGCACATTACAGAATTTATTTTTAACTAACACAGAATTAAATACTAATAAAAGGAGACAAGCATGATTCCAGCATCTTTTCCATGTTTCGGCTGGGCTCCAGTGAAATCGTGTGAAGCTGAGTTAGTTTTTAGTAAAGATTAATTGAGAGTAAAACTATGAAAATGTTTGAGATCTTTTAAAAAAGAACATTGCATACCTGTCCACATATATTTGTGTTCATGGCAGAGGATAATTTAACCAGTTTAATAGTCTTGGTCTCTGCTGTGATCTTACCAGTGCAGTAAATGTATGCTAAGAAGGGAGATTGTTTAGTTACTGGAAGCCTGTAAGTGCTGTCCAACAGCCACAGAAATGCAGCATTAACCAAAAGACAAGGAGAGCAGCAGCCCCCTCACACTACAGTAGGTGGCTGCACTTTTTCATAGTTCCTTGGCCATGAGCAAGTGAAGAGGACTGAATGCTAACACATCTACTGCCTGGAAAGGCAGTATCGTTCCCAGTGAGGCTACTGGGATACGTTACAAGATAAATTAAGGGCATTAGCATTTATTGGAAATTAAAAGGGAAGCAGAATTCCTTGAGGCCTGCTGGTGTAATGGCCATTTGGGGGGATTAAGTGTTTCTAATTAACAACCTACGTGCTTTTTGGCTGCACTGCAGATTTTTATGTTTGACAACCTGGCCTCTGGGTCACAGTTACTCCAGCCAAATACTTTAGCATGTGAATAAGTCTTACTGTTTTTCTTAGTGACTAAAGAAAAACATGATTGGAAACATGAGCAATACCAGGATTAATGTGTCTCAGGACTTGACTGGGTTGAGAACTGCATTCTTAGATTGTAAAACAAGAGGTGTTGAAATTGCCCCCAGCACAATCTCATTCAGTGTTGTGTTCTAGGGATACTGAAGTTACTTCAGAAGACAGAGTTTTTCTGGAAAACTGTGCAGTGTTTATCTAAAGTAGGGGCGCCATAAGAAGATGTCTTACTGAAGCGTTTCTTAAAGGGTTTTCCTTCCAGCATACAAAATAACCAGTGTACATGATAGAGTAGAAGAATGCACTGCAGACCACCATCTCTCCACCATCTCGGTGAAGGAAGATTTATGCCCTCCTGCTACCTTTTGTGTCCTGTCCAGGAGAAGAAAGGACGGACATACTCAAATATTGCTACTGGCTTGATGCTTCTTCAGAAGAAAACAATAATAGATTAATTAGAGGTGAATAAGTTTTCCACAGAACACCCTCTTTTCCCCAATAATATGCATTTTTAAAATAGTATATATTCTGCTTATTACTAAGTGATGATAATTACCAAAATTAGTGGAAAGCCCTACAGCTGTACTGCTTTGCACTTCCCCATGCAGCTTGCTGTGGATATGCTTGAGAACATTCATTCTTTACATATCTCTATGCCAGAGACTCCAAGCTGCAGGAAATGGCAGACTTATGTAGCTTTTCACAAGCTGCAGTTCCCAAGGCATTGTAGTGATAATGCTGCTGGGAGTTTCCCCACTACTGATTGTGTGTTTGAGAGAATGAAGTCTGCAATACAGAAAAAAACTGATTTAAAAAAAAAAAAAAAAGTATTTGATAGTTCAATCCAGGTCAAGAATTGGCACTCTTTTAATCTGTCAGTGACTTACTTCATCATTAAGTGATACTGCCGGTGTAGTGTTTCTCTGTTCAGGGAGTCCTGAATGTACTTCGTGGAGCATGTACTGAGAGCTGCATCTTTGATCTATGGTGAACTGTGAACTACTATGACTGCACTGAGCCAAACCAAGTCATTCATTTCTTTGTAACAGTAAGGAAAATGTAGCATTCTTATAGAGAGGAAAATATTTGCCCCTATGTTATAAGTTTGTTTACTCCTTGCAGCTAGCAGAGGCTTAGGGATGCAGAAGGTAAACACACTTTTTATCAAATCTTTTGTCTATAGTGATCACAAATTTTCAAAAGGTCATTTTTTTCTTGAAATTGTAGGAGCAAAACTTGTATGTTTTTTAATCTCTTCACCCTCCCCATCAGTACATTGCTACATGTGCTTAAAAAGTGAAGGTCTTTGCTAATATTAACTTTTTGAGATATGGTAAAGGGAGCTGGAAGAGTATGTTTGAAACTTACTGAGAAACCTGCAGCAGCATTCAACATAAACATTTCCTTAAAAATGTGAGCAGTGACAACAAAGATAAAAAGCTTATAAAAACATGCAAATATATTGTTTAAAAGGTTTCAGCTTCAGTCCTCCTCCTTGCTACTTGGGGAAGAAAAGTACTTTTGAGAACAAGCTCCAGAAAACTTTGTCCATCTTCTAAATAGGTGCTTAAACAAAGTGAGTAAAGAGAAAACAGTCACATCCACTCCCTTAATTTCCCATAGAGAAGATTTGGTTTTCAAAGTCTCTACATGTTACCTGTTACCAGAAAGGACAACAAATGTTTTCAAGACACTTCATGAGAGTTCCAGCCCAGCCCTGTCATTTGTTCTGAAGGGCGTGGATGGAAGTAGTGCATGTGGGGTTCAAAGAGGATGTTGCTTGCATTTTATAAAACTCTCCTAGTTATGACTGAAATCAACCTGCTAAAGAAAAGAGAAGGTGGTTTATTGATGGGATGGTTGTGGTGCTATCTCCAGGTTGCTACAGTCTGCATCCCAGCCTATGCATTTTTGGGTAGGTGGCTTTGGCTAACACCCTAAGCAGGGGAGCTTTCTTTGCTGTGTTTAGTGCTCCTGGTACCAGCACTTGTGCACCAGCCGAAATCAGGTTTACGTGTGTTTTTCACGATCGAGGAGTCACCATCTGCATTTAACTCCCCTTACATAAATGCATCCATGTGATGTGTGTGGTACTAGTGCTCAAGGAATGGTTGGGATCAGAACAGATCAGATCTCAAACTGTTAATGTGTTTTAAAAAAACAGTATCAGTCTGTTGGTTTAAAGTAATTAATGAACTGTCATTATTTACTTGAAATGGAAGAGCAGGTTTCAGGTCTTTCCTGTGATTTATTTTATGACTCATGCATTGGCTAATCCTGTTAAGAGATTATGTGAATTGGTATCATTAATCAGAAGGAGTCACATTCCTCCTTTAGCAAACTGAAGTTGCAGGTATAAAACAGTATTCAAGTTTGTACTCAGTGCTGTTCAACACCCTCCTCACTTAAAATGACCTGAATTACAAATGCAACATATATTAAGTGATCCTTGGTTTACACCAACTGTTCTTTCTGACCTTAATTTTGTTATCCAATCCATAGATTTAAGCATCTAGAAATTAAATGTCAGATTTTAAGCATTGTTCTTCATGCATGACCCTTCAGCAAGCCTTTTCTGCCTCTTAAGTCAGCTTTGCCACCTGTCTTCATAATGGGGAAAAAAAGCCTTAAAAAATCGTAGCTGAAAGAAAAGGAATGATTCATGAAGATTTTTCATGGTCAACAGAAAGTATTTCAAACCTGATTAGAGCTATGAAAGACAGAATTTATCATGGATTTATGTTTCACTGCGTTATGTGAGCTAAATGTATAATCACACCCTTGGTAAAATTCCCTTGCTATGACAGAAACAGGCTGGAAATAAGTGTGACTCACTAGCCAATTATACTAGTGCCATAACCTCATGGAAGGGAAATGTCTTGTGTAGTCAGAATTTACTTGAAGGATGTAGTTGTCATCATTTCACACATGCTCTGATCTCTAAGAAACCTGAGATTTGGCTTGTGGATTGGTCATGGTTTTTTGTTTGTCTGTTTTTCTGCAGACACAGATTGCATTTGCTTTAATATTGGTTGCACATTGGATTGAATTTCAAACTTTGCAAAAGAAGTTTGTCAGGAAAGATTTTGCGACTTTGTCCTGAGAATTTCCTATATATGTAATCCTAATACTTTATACAAGAGTGTCTGGGAAGATTATTAGAACCATAAATTTTGATAAAAAGAGAAAGCTTTGTAGAATTGATGTGTAATACTGCACAGCAGTATTGGTAAACAGTAGAATGAAACAGCAAATCCTCTGCTTGGAGTATAATAGAGGTGAAAATCATGTTTCAAAAACCACTCAACTGTCTTGACAGGTAAAGAAGAAACTCTTCTACAAACCCATCTCTTTTCAGTTCTGAAGCTAATCTCTCACACAGCTACTAGAATGACTTTGCAAGACTTGAAGCCTCTGTCCATACCTGTAAATTAAAAACCACTGCGGGATGTTTCAAGGACATGACCTTAGTGATTTTATTTATATAGTGAAATTATTAAATGTTTCCTGGCACAATTTTGGTGTATTTTAGCACTCTCCTAGGTGGTTCCTGGGCAGTTTGGGAGGTGGCACAGCCAAGGGGCTGTTCCCAGGTGGTGGCCTCTGGTACCCGATCTCTCTTGGCAGATAAGAGGCCACAGGCACATATAACGTGAACTTGGTTTTGCTGTTTGGCTGCAGGGAACTGCTGAGGGTGGGTTTAAACTGCTGATGTAAATGTCTTAAAAGCAGCAGTGAGGAAAATGGGTTGTGATTCTAACAGGAACTTTTTTTACATTTTTATTATTATATTTTCCCTGTATGGATTTCGTAAATGTTACTATTTTACTCCATAGTTACTCTTTAATGTTGGGGGAAAAAACATTCTTGCAGGCATTCTGTATCAATCACACAGGAAAATATTAATTTTTCTGCAATCTGCAGAGATTTCTGAAGTGCTGGGATTAACACTGATAGAGAATGTATTATAAAATAGCACTTGTTTTCTGCATATTAGACATAAAACTTGAAGCTGCCATTTTATGTATTCTTCAGAGTTAATGGTATGTTAAAAGTAAACATGGACAAGCAGTAGCATTTTTGCTCTTGGTGAGCCAACAATTTTGGGCCAGAATGAGCCAAACTGGACATCTTTCTGTTTTTCAGATCTGTCTGAAATGCCATCTAAAGAAACTAAAAATGTTTAACCTAGTGTTTAATATTTCAGTATTTTTTCTCTGACTTTCTGTAATGTAGGCCAATACCAAAACAAAAATTGCATTTGTAAACAAGAAGTCAAAGTATTTTTCTTAGACTTTCCCCCTTCTTGGGCTGAAACTGTCCCATATGATCTGATGTCACGAACAGACCTCAGTTCACCTGTACAGTATTTTCAGGAAATTTATTATATGCCAAACAATAATTGACCTCTGGCTATATTATCTCATTTTGGTAAATAACAAAATATCTAACTGGGGAAC
Source organism: Pterocles gutturalis (assembly GCF_000699245.1). Classification (NCBI taxonomy): domain Eukaryota; kingdom Metazoa; phylum Chordata; class Aves; order Pterocliformes; family Pteroclidae; genus Pterocles; species Pterocles gutturalis. The sequence continues at coordinate 89,234 of NW_010123216.1, forward strand.
TATTTTTGTTATCATTAACTGTTATGGTGCAGCATCTTCATAATGGCCAGGAGATGTTCACAAGGATCTCATCTTTCCCCTTTGAACAAGTTACGGCTACCTTCTAGAACTGTAGTGCTGTGTGTTCAAGCAGTTGATTTTTCTCTGGAGCATTTCAGTAAATCACAGTAACATGAATAATGTAGAAATCAAGCTGTTTTCACTCCAAAAAGCAGACAGCTTTCTCTTTAAAATCTCTGAGAGGGCTGAAGCACTCTTCAGAGAAGCTGCTGCTTAAAAGTTCTGGATTGTGATAGTCTTAAATAAAAAGAACAGGTAAGTAGGCCAAATTGTGTAAGTCCGAGAGCTATTAGCAATCCTTTCCATCTGAAGAAATGCCTTTGCTGCTATTGTTGGATGGGATTAAAGAGAAGCATCTCACTTTTGCCATTTTTCTTTGTCAGTGCTGGAGTTTGACAAGAAAAACCCAGTAGGTCCAGAAACTGCTTGCTTGAGTCTATTTGCAAAAAAGCAAAATTCCCCCAGCGTATGTGTGCTAAGACATGAATTCAGCCTGAAGTCACTGCTAGCACACGGGATCCTTATATTTGTAGAGAAAGCTGCCTATCTGTTCTACCTGAAGCACTGCTTTAGGACAATTTACCATTTCCTGTATCATTTGTAGCTGTAGCTGGAAAAGTTCTAACAAGATAAGCATATATCCTGAAGCATTAAAGTGCTTCTCCTCCTGCACAGGGATCACTGAGAAGTGTGACTGATGTTTAGGAGCCGGAGTGTGTCCTCATATGTGTGCTTCACTGTATAAGGACTCTTGAGAGGCTTCTTTTTTCCTCATGCCGTTTTCATTGTCTCTGCTCCACTGCTTAGAGGTTCAAACAATTTATCATCTGAATTAAAAGGCAAGAGAAAATACCTGCTGTTTTGCCTTTGTCTCGTTTGATAGGCATGCAGCATTATCCCAATAGGAGTTTAAGATGATAAAACAGCAAGTGAGATAGAAGGCAGACTGGAATGGTTATATCCTCATTAAACTTACAGCACCCTTGGCTGTGGTGATGTATTTGTGCTATGTTCTAAGCCTCAAATGAGCAATTTGAAAGTAAATGAATAAAAATAGTACTCTAGGTTAGAAAAGTGTTGGTGACCCCAGATGTTATGGATTTACAAGTTTTCACTATTCCTCTTAAAATTGTGTTTCTGTGTGCATGAAATACAAATTTGCTGGATATTTTGGGAGTTGTCTTTCCCCCTTTGGTGTGAGTTCAGAACTCTTCGAGTATGGTTTGTGATGGAAACAGCATCCAAAGCTGTGGCTATACTGTCACACCATAGTAAGGTCAGACATCACTCTGTTCTGGCTGTGCTGAGTGTCAATCAGAAGCCGAATAAATCCAGCTGACATGGCACCAATGGAATTAATGTCATTTGCAGTAAAACTTCTACAGGTTTTGATGAGCCAGGGGAAGCAGTGTTGTCATGATGTTGACAGCTTAGTGTAAGGCCTCACTTTGTTTAACTAGGTACGTTAGTCACTGCAGAGAACACTAAGATGTGTTAGAAGACATTGTCACTGCAGTGCATTGAAAAGTGTTAGCAGAGTTCAGCAAGGCATCTGACCGTGATCAAATATTCCTCTTAAATTAAAAGCATGTTTAGGTATTCCACTTGGCCTGTTGTTAGGTAGCTAATAATGGAGTTGGACCCTCTTGCTCTATTTCGAGGATGTCTTATTGAATCATGCGCAGAATGATTTGACTAATTTGTGGAACAGAATTCCCTGTGCATCAGCTGTTCACTGTTGTTTTCCTGGGGGGAAGATAGGACTTTTTATGTTGCAAGACACTGATCATTCTTTTCACCATATCAAAGAACGAATGTACTGCAAGCTTTTCTATTGAAAAAAAAAAAAATAGAACAAATTATTTTTATCTGTATTTCCATCATTACATCTGCATAAATCTCACTGATGCTAATGGGACTTGTAGCAACATAGATTAAAGACAGTCACACTGTCAATGAGACATGGAGCAAAACAGAACAGGGCACTCCACAGAAGTAGGAGGGTTCACCCTTTAGGGGCAACCTGCAAGCGTGTAGCTCAGCCTGCTTGGAATAAACTATTGGCGTGCAAAGCTCAGGCTCTCCAGAATGAAGTACCTGACAGTGGCTAATGCAGTGGCTGTGCAAACTTCTGAACACTGAACTTTGTTGCTGCGTAGATGGATCTTTTCAGAGAAGAAAAGAGTTCTGCATCTGCTCTGCCATAGGTGCACTTATGAAGTCTGTGACGGAAGGCACCCAGGACAGTCCGAAAGCACCTGGGCTCTGTGATGGGAAAGGAATAGATGGGACCATATGGGATGAGCTAGAGCTCTCAATTGGAGGCGTAACTGGGGTAAGCTGAAACCAGCAGGGTCACCTCAGAGAGTAGAAAAAGGGTGAGGGCACAGTGCAACAGGGTCAAAGAGGCAGACTGGAGGGATCCTGTGGAGATTAAGAAAGGAAAAAGAAAAAAAAGCAAGGAGCATGTTTTAAAAACTATGTAGAAACATATGATAAAGGAGAAAATTAACAGAGAGCAATACTTTGAGTCCTCACACTGATCACAAAATATATTATTGTGAATACAAGGGGAAGAACTTCTTGGGGTTGGCCGTAGTACAAAGGTGTCCACTGGAGTGGTGTGATACAGAACACAGAATTATTTATTTCAGTGTAAGCTGCAGTGTTGACAAAGTCAGCATAACACACAGTTAGCTTCATTCCTTGACAGTTTGTGAGAGGATTTTGCCTAAAGTACTGAGTTCTGTCCAGACACTTAAAAACTGTAGACCAAAAGCAGCAGGCACACTGACACCAGTAACTGATTTGACCTAGATTCAACTACTAGGGATTTTAATTTTTGTCTTTTATTTTGCTATTTAAAATAGTATGGGTTGTCCTCTTTATTAATGTAACATACAGATTGCATGTTTGAAGCAAAGAAAGAAATTAAGAACAATTATTGAAGACTTCTTTAAAAGGAAAATTGTGCAAGGAATGGTTTTGATCAGCCCCTTTCCTAGGATCCCACCTAAATGTAGTTCTTGCACGTCCCTTGCTATCCAAGCTCAAGAAACTCAACATTGCCTTTTAACACGCAAGTCAGAAAGGCAGGTTTTTCTGTAAGATGAAGTGATGATACAGCTGTACCCTTCTCATTTTACCTGGGGCTGTGTGATAGTACCTTTACTGTCCTACGTCTCTTTATGGTCTGCCAGCATTTTCTTTGTTGAAAAAACTGCATACCTGGGACATGTGCTTCTGAAAAAGCCCTGTGTTGTAATCTGATACATCTGAATATTCCTAAATCCACAGAGAAAAATGGCAAGTTATCTTTTCATCCCAGAATATTCATAGTAAATAGAAAAATAAAAATCTTGTCAGTCCTTATTGCTCAAAGGAAGTCCATAAACAAGACTCCTGAGCATATGCAAATGAAGTTAAGTTTGGAGGGATTTAAGAGGTATAGCTGAAGTATGAATAATTCTGCTTGGAGAGAAGCTCTCAAGACTGCAATAGAAAAGATTGGGAATGATCTTCCTGCTGCTCTGGTAGGAAGGGGACTGCACAACTTAACAGTGATTCAGCAGAACTTCACTGTAAGCAGAGGAGTTCTTAGCTGAGTTGACTGAACAAGGTACAAGGTAATTTTCTTATAGGAGTGTAGGTGTGAGCATTTAAAAAGAACTGCTGTTGACTTCAAAATTGAATCACCAGCACTGATGAATTTTTTTAAGAAGTAAATCTACCATAATTTAAAACTATTTGAGAATAGTTGTTAATTCTTTCCAAAAAAGAGCATGTATTTTTTTCTATTTCTTCCTATATATTCCCTAACAGATAGTGAAGCAGGACTGAAAAACCTGTGAACACCATGGAGACACTATTTTGTTAATGTTGCATTGTGACACATTTGTGATCTTTTTTCTTCGCTTCTTTAACTTTCTTTACTTCCTTTTTTTTTCTGTTCAGTGTGTGTGTGTGTGTTCATTTTAGTGATTGTGTAGTTCATCTCATAAGTTATTTAATGTTAACTTCTGACTACTGCTCCGAGGCACCTAGCAGGCTTAATAACATACTAGTCACCTAGTCATCGTGCTTCCCATGCCAGTTGTAGAACGCAATAAATATATTGGAAGTACTTAACATAAATCTATGTCTTCAAAATGGCTATATAGTTTCACTTTGACAAAATGCCTACATGTTGGCTTTCTTTGCTGTTTAAACGCTGTTCTATTTGTTCCTAACTTCCCCTGTTTAACAGCAGACAAATCCAGGGAGCACTGAATGAATCGGATGATCCTGAAACAGGCTGTCTAACTGATAACAAGCCAACTTCTCGACACTTCTATCCTGTCGCCTTGCTGCTTGTCAGCTCACACTTGCTGGTTGTGTGGCTTATTTTAAGTCTTGCTTTGCTATTAGCCAAATATCAGTAAACTTCACTTGTGTTACTTTCTTTTCTACAAACAGCAACAAACTAACTTTAGAAAAAGGAATTATGCTGTAGTATTTCTACAATCTCAGACCCAAGGATTCATCTTTAAGATACAAATGTCTGAAATGTACTATCTTTTTGTTAATTTTTTTCTGAACTCTAAGAAGTATACTATGCATTGAGTGAATTGATTTGCTCTTTCTGTTTGTGGTAAAGCTTTCCCACTGTAATTAGCTCAAAGAAAGCCCACTGACAATGCTGTCACTGTGTACAAGAAGATGTGGAATCCTGAATGCTTGAACCCCTTCTTCCAGAGTAATTAGTCTAACAAAATAAAAAATTAAAAATTAATTTGCACAACACAAACTAACCCCTAGACAAATATTACAGGGTGGTAGTTTGTGAGACTTAACTTTCATTGTGTTATTTTCACTGTTATTAGCTGATGGGATCTTTTTTGTTTAACAAATGATCATTACTTTGCTCCAACTAACCCTTTTTTGTCAAGTAACTAAATGGAATAGAGTGAGTTCTGTTTTGTAATGAAATTAACCTGTTTGTAATTGTTGCTTTAGTTGCTTTTGCTTTCAAGACACTTTTATATTCTTTTTAACAAAGTCCTGTTTATGTCTTGATGCACCACTTTGGCACTTGTGACTTTTGTACTGTATGTGAACAAACATCCTTCCTTTATAAAGCAGAGAGTTGGATTGGGCTGTTTGAAAAGCCATTCTTTCTTTGTTTTTATTCATTGCAAAGCTGAACATATGGGAAATGAAGCAGAGATGAAGCTTTCCTTCACAAATCTGTAGGGCCAGACTGAATAAAATGCCTTATTCCTAGAATACGCATTTTTAGGGCAATGTGTACTCTCACATATATAGAAAACAAATTGAAAAAAGTATGAGAAGATTTAAAAGGCAAATATATTTCTGGAATTAGAACAAAATGTATCGTTAAAGTATTTAATTTTTTTTTTACTAAACTTTGAACCTCAAGGGCAAATATATTAGGGGAAAAAAATCTTATCACCTATTTCTGAGGGCAATAACTGTACTGGGCCTGGCCTTGGATTTAATTTTGTAAGATGTATCATCACTTGTGGAAAACAAAAATGTAGAGTTGAATCTTTGTTATTTTTACTTCAACTGTTGCTGAAACTCTGCAATGAACAAATAAAGCATATTTATTTATTCTGTGTTTCATGAAGTTGTACTTTTTTCCCCCTTTCACTAGAGAAGGATGCCGCATAGAGAATGTACTGAAGAATGTCAAATGCAGAAAGTATGCATTCAACATGATACAACTGATGGCTTTCCCAAAGTACTACAGACCTCCAGAAGGGACATATGGAAAAGCTGACACCTAAGTTTAACAAAAATGTAATCAGGAGCATACATCACGCTAATTAGCAAATATAAAAATTGTTGTTTATAACTTATTAATTGGGAATGTGTAACCAGCTGAGGTGGTTTTTTATCAGGTTTTATCATTTTACATTAAAATAACTCCAGTTAGTCATTATGAAATAAAATATTATGAAAAAGCAATGGACTAAATATTCTCAAAACCAAATATACTCAACTTTTCTTTGTGAAGTTGAAGCTTACTGTGACTCATAAGCCAGATGGAATTAGTGCTTTGGGCAGTTTAATCAAAGATTAAAAAGGAAAATGTTGTTTGCTTATAGGAACTCAGGTTAGTAATCTGGAAGGTGGTGTTCTGACTCTGAACCAAAACCCGAGACACGATTTAAGGGGTCTCTTACTGCTGGAGATAGTGTTTTCTGGAACCAGCATAGCACTGAGGTCTTGATCACTGCGATTAAACCCTTCACAGAAGTGTTTATGAAAGATGCTAATCTTAATACCTGGGCTAAATATAATTTTGGTATTTACATTTAACTTCTTTACACAAGCATGGTAACTTCATAATGTGTTTTTAGTGATTACAGCCTGTAATTTTAGTAATTCCATTCTGGTTCCTTGTAGTTCACTTGGATGTATCATTCTTGGCTTTCTGTACCACAGCCAAATACCACTTATTTTACTTTCACATAAATCATGTTGAAATTAGGGAGATTCATTCTTTAAGTGACCTGAATTTGGCCTGCACATTCCTGTTTACTGTAAACCTTTAAAACTAAATTTTCTTTCATGGTAAGGAAAATGAGTTGTATATATGGGAGTTAATGTCTCTTTAGGCTATAAAAACATGTACGTTTTTACAGAGCCTAGGATAAATGTTATAATTATGAGTAACCTGCTGTATTAGGACTAGTTAGCCACTGCAGTTGATTTAGATCAAATTTGTAATGCTGCATGTAGACACTCTAGGATGAAGACCTATCAGCTTTAAAAATAGATGTTAATGCTTCTGCCATCTTGTGCTAGTCCTGAAATTTGTCTTGCAAAGAACTTTTGTGTTTTCTAATTGTATTTATTACCTTTCTCCTGCCTCGCAGAGAGGAGCACCATTGAAAAAACACAAGTATTCACTGGTTACTGACCTATATATGTAATGCATTCATTTTGAGAAAAAAAGTCTCTAGAGCAGAAGTGTGAGAATTTTATCCTAATGCAACTGCACTGGGAATTTGGACATCTGTAGGGAATTGTAGCTGTCATGGATAAAGAAGTTAATGTTTGCCTGCTTCTGTGGAAGTCAAAGAAATCTTGATGCACCGTGAGTTAGAATTTGGGGGGTTTTATTCCATTAATGCCCATTACTGGGTATAAATCTGTAACTGTATCAGTAAAAACATATATTTAAGAGCCTGATCCTGCAAACTCTAACTGGGTGATTACATGGAAATGATCTGTCATGAATAAAATTAAATCCATCTTGTATATTTGCAAGATCAGGCTTTGGGGCACATAGGAGACCTTCAGGACGAGATCCTTGTTCCAGTTGACTTCAGTGAAGCCAGGAATTCACCTTTACAATATATTTACCTAACTAATTGGAACTTGTTTCCAAAGTGAAGTAGGTAATTTAAATAGTGTTTTGGTGCATGTGTGGTTTATTTATATTATCATGAATGACTTCTTTGTTCTTCTGGAATGTATTACTTGGGCAATAGATGTCAGAGTTGGTATTGCATCATAGATAAGCTCAGGCAGACAAGAATATAATGCCTTAGTTTTTTCCTGTCATGTACCAGTAGAAGTAGGCACTGCTCATTGCGTGGGTAGATGTGTGCATAAATGTGTGTTTGGGTGTTTAACTATTACATAGCTGATCTGTACAAAACTTTATTGTGCATTACAGAACATAAATCTTCCTAGGAGAGTAATGTTTTGTTCTGTCAGACTGACACTCTAGCCCTCGCTATCTGCCATGTTTATTATTAGCTTTAAAAAGTTACATGTACAATTTAAATTCCTTATGCACCTCTGAAATAATCCCACAGATGTACAATAGAGAATGCTGGCCTCCCTGCAGTAATTCTGAAACAACCTGTAAAAGTCTAGGTGAGGGTGGTATTCACTGGTTGATACTACAGGTTCCTGTCGTTCTTTATCTTAGTCCCATGGGCAATCTGTCAAGTTCAAAATATGAAATTCTATAGATTTCCTTCTTATCAGGAAAATAGTCTTTTGAGATCACACCCCTCAGCAGTTTAATCCCGCTTGGTTTCTAAATTGCCATTGTGACTATCATGTTACCTTTATATTAAGATGTTTTCCATATTGAAGCTATGTTTTTGGAAGGGGAAAAAAAAAAGGCACTGGGTGACTGTCCTTATTGTTCTAACAGCCACTCCCCTATGTTCTTGTGAAATTAAACAATCTGTTATTTGTTAAAGATAATTAAGAAAAAAAAACCAAAACCAACCAAAACCCACATCAGTGTGCTGCAGTGAAACTTATTTGGGCTTGGGCCATTACAGTAGGCCAGGTTTTGTGCTAAGTAAGGCTGAACTTTTTCATGCCAGGTTTTTCGATTGGAACGTCTTTTTGTAGGTCATGACACCCTTGTAAAATGTGCTGGCACCTGTTCCAAGTGTCCTTGAAGAGCCTTGTTGCTTCAGTACTGAAACAGGCTCCAATGTTTCCTTGTTTGGTCACTGCCTGTTGTGGGCTACTGCAGTCCGTACAGGTGAAGGCTGTGGCATCAAAACGGAGTTGTCAGCTAAGCATGGGTTCAAAACTAGCAGTTTTTCTGGTTTGCCTTTTCAGAAGACACAGAAGGGGGTTTGCTGCAGGTTGAGAGTTACGTTACTTGGAGTACATTCACTCTTTGTAGAAGCCACTGAAAGCCCTGTGCATTGACTGAATGACTAACAGACGAGTTAAATCATCCCTGAGGTCTTGCCACATATCCTTGTACTTCCCTGTGAATATCAGAGGAGTAAAATGATGCAAATGAATTTTTATGAGCAAGCTACACCATTTGTTTTGCAAAGGAAAACATGCTGATCTTGGTGGTGGATTCACGGAAAACGTTGCGTATCTGCTCTCTTAAAACATTTGTAAAGTATAAAATAATCTACTTTGGGGGCGGGGGGGGGAAGTTCTCAAAGGCCAGAAGATTAATGTTCATAAATACATCTGGCATCTAAAGCCAAATCCTGTCTTATTCATGGAAGGTGTTATTTGTAGAAATAAGATCTGCCTCAAGGAATCCTGAAATAAGGGCTCCTAGCTTTGAATATTTGTACAATGCACTACACACTTATATGGAGATTTTGTACCACAGACTAGCATCTAAATAGAGAGCTAGGAAAAAACCCCTAAAAAATAAGGAAAGGAAAGCTAAGGTAATTTTTTTTCAGAGGTGACTGTAACACTGTTGTCATACGTAACATGCATAGGCCTGACATTATGAAGCAGGCAGGTCTTTTTTTCTGAATTCTCCTTTTGGGGAATTTAAAATATGTTCTTATCAATATTTGTACTTTGGCTTTTATGGAGCTATTAGGAAACAAATTTATAATTATGTTATCTGATTTTTGCCTGTGTGAAGCTGCGTATTTTGATGGGAGTACTAGCAATGTATATGTGTAACAACGTAAGTGAAATACGGAAATTAACAAACACTTTGTGTGTCTAAATCAATCAATCTTGATGAAAATTCACTTATTTGCAGTAAAATAAAATGCAATCATATTCTAAATCATCACTAGTAATTTAGGTGGAAAAAGTACAATGTATCATTTTGAAGCCCACTGTTACAATACCAATTATAAGCTTCAGAAAATGAGCTTATTTTTATTTCTAGTTTAGATACAAGTTCCAGGAAATCCTATGGTCCAGTTACAAAAAGCAGAAAATGTACTGAACATCAACTGGTGTAATAAAGAAAGAAATGGCATTAAAAACTATGCAGCAAAATTACTTGCATGAATTAATGTATATAATCAGTTAACAGTCTTAAACATATATTGTGTCAGTTGGCTATGTTGTAAACTTGAGACCATTGATATCTATATTTATACTTTTTTTATTGTAAAGAAAGATGCTGTACAGGCAATGCCATGAGACACAAATTTGCATCTTGCTTTTAACTTATTTGCAGCTTAAAAGCAGAAGTTTATAATCAAAGTGCTTTAAAATAATTTACTGTTCTTCAAAACACAATTTACCTTGTAAATTGCATGTTTTAAAAAAGGACACAAATTCTTTAAAAAAAAAAAATTACCAGACTTTAGTCTCTAGAACATTGTTCTTTTCCTTAGTCACACATCGACTGTTGTGTTGCCAGAGCATTCAGCTTATACTGCAGCACTCAAATATTTATTTACTCTTTCTCTCATAGCATCTACTGAATAAGTAATATAACAACAATGAATTTCAGCATGATACTCATGATCCAAGATTAAAAACATGCCTTTGCTCAAATGAACATGAAACTTAATATTTCAGAATAAAGAAAATACAAGACACTTGTGAACCAATGTATCTGTATTCCAACAAGCTGAGAGCTGAAACACAAAGCAGAGGGCTTGCATGCTGATAGGGAGAAAGAGTTATGGTAGAAATCTGACTGTGACAACAGAGTGCCCTGGATCTGCAGGGTTTGGAGTGGTGAGATTTGGACCATACCGCTCTTACTTAGATCTCTAACTGTTGAAAGTGGTGTTTTGTACTCTTGCCATGCATGCAAAGTACTTTCAAAGTTTTCAGCACTTCAGTTTTGTTTATGAATGGTCTGACTTTAAAATTTCTACAACCCAAAGTTATTTTGGTACTTGTTTTCATTTTGTGCAGCTGTTCCCTGTAATGTTTCTGTCTCACATTCTGGAGAACATGGGGCTATGTATAAGTAGCATTAACAGGACTTCAGTCCATAATTTGTGAGTGTGTGTGTTTTCAGAAAAATTAAGCACAACTATGGCAATTCAACTCTCTCTCTATTTCAGGATTTAGCATTTTTGTTTCATTGCTGTCTGTAAGCCATGCCCATTGTACACTGTGTGTATATTTTTATTTAAATAAATGCGATGTTTATTTTTTATGTTTCTGACTTTTTTGTTGGTTACTCATTTTTCATTTTCATTACGGTGGTGTCACCCAGGGGGCAGATTATGCATGGTGCTGAGTGGGTTCCCTCCTAAAGGAGTCTGTGGAATCTCACCCACAGGTCTCATCACTGCTAGGAGCACGTATTTAAGAAAAGCTCCGATACAACAATAAAAAGCCTGCAATGACCATAAATGAATTGTTCCTAGTGTTCCTAGTCTTACAACAGCTCTGTCATCTCAGAAACAAGTGGGTCCTGCATTTTCTAATTAAAAACAAACAAAACATTCACATACCCATTAGGAAACCTGTTTGACATATCTACTGATCTGTAGAGTTACTCAGTGTACAGAGGTGGAATGTACAGCTTTCATAATGAAGGCTTTTTAAAAAGTGACGTGTCATGCTTTGGCTGGCATTTTGTCTTCACCATCTTAATGCTGGATTCTAGACCTTGGGAAATAAGTAAGGGTTGCTCCTGTGCTTTTTTTTTTTTTTTTGAGTTGTTGTTGATAACTAGATTTATTATATGATCTGTCATCACAATAAAAGGTAAGTTCTCCATGGCTGGTTGAAGACCTTTTGGATATATGATAAAATGTGTCTCACCTTCTGTTTAATTAGTACTATGATTAGAAGCTTGCTGCATAATTTACTTTCTCTGTTTATATGTTAGTAAGTTTAGTTGTTTTAGTGTGATAAATTCAGTGGGATGTTAATTACCTGCAAGGTTCTTGATAACCTTTAGAAAGCAGCAGGAACTAATGGTTATTATGGTAATAAGTTATAAAGCTGTTAGTGTTCAGCCTAGAAATTTTGTTTCTTACTAATAAAAGTGGCAGTCTTTAAAAAATACTTTGTTTCACATTGTATGCTTACAGATTTTATTTTCTGTGTCCACTGTGAACCACTTCTTTCTCATAACGATGTAAGAGAGAAAAGGAGAATAAACCTACAGCTAAAATTAGATGGTAGAGTAGTATGATAATAAAAGTATGTTTTCACCAATTCCCCTTCCAAGGTGATTTTAAGGCGTGTTTGAGTAGAATCGTGACCTCATGTTTCTGAACATTTCTGCAGTGGTCTGCATTGGGTTGTCCATCATTGGCACTGAGAATATGTATACAGAAATGCTGCTTCTGCTAGGCAAGCCAGTGGGAGCTCTGCTGTGTACTTAGTGTTGAGTCTTGTGTGGATCTCAGCCTTTAGTAGTTCTATTGTTAATGGAATTAAGGGCAGTAAGGTTCTAGAAGCTAACTGGAGTGCGGTCTGCTTGCTTTGCCCAAAAAAACAGACCTTATGCAGTTCTGCGTAGGTTGTCCAAGTACAGTCCCAACCCAGTACATAAATGAGAAGTAAACTTGCTCTGCCGCAGGAAAGATTTTTGGCAGTTAGCGAAGAAGATGTAAAGCTTCTACATAAACTGCATAAGATGCTGAATTAGAAGATGAATTGAGATTTTTTTAATGCATGTGTGTCTGTGTACACATGCATATTACACATGCACTTAAATATTTTTTGTATACTACAGGATGGGGAAAGGCAGTTAAATAAGATCAATTAAAAATTGAACTTGTTCTATTTCTAGCAGTTGAATATGGTTTTGCTATTGGAAGTGTTGCACAAAGATGGGTTCACATGAACAAAGCTCTAGTGGAGCCTGTAGTGTGCCTGGTGGCATATGTTGAGTCTAACAGTAAAAGTTACTTCTGGGGAAAAAACAGAAGGAGAGAGAGAAAAGGGAAAGGGACCATGTTTCCCAGCAGCTCTTATTGGTGGGTGTTTCCTAGACTAGTTTGCCATTCCTGTCAGGACCCCTAAGAGCTCAAGCGTTGGCTGGTTGTTCCTCCTCATAACACTGTCGGCACTGACCAAGGTGGGCCTCGGTCAGGGCAGTTCTGTCTGCTGACAGGATTTGAGGCTTTGTGCACGTGTCTTTGGGGTTGTAATGAAAACCAAAGGCTACAACCAACAGGCAGGAAGACAGGGAAGGAAGGCACAAATTCTGTGCCAGTGGCAATTGGTTCCCTTAAGAGCCTGCCCTAACAGTACCGGGCTGTAGGTGCAATGTAGTGAAATTAAAAGAATAGGAACAAGGGAAAAATACTGCTGTGTACTTTTTATCTTTCCCCAGCAAAGTGCATGTGGATATTAATTTTTCATGCAATAATAATTTGTGATTGCTGTAATTTACAGAACAAAGCAGTTTAAACTGCTGACTTGAACAGAATTAGAACAACTGTCATACATAAGCACTGATTGACACAGCAGAATTTGCCCCTTGGGTGATATCTTTCCTTAGAGATTTTCTTCCAGTATAAAGCTTAACATCTTTTGAAACAGTTTGTGGCCTGATCCTGAAGTCATTATTCACAAGTGAAGGGTCAGAAATGGGGCACTTCAGGTGAGAACCTAACTCCAAGGACCAGATTTTGAGAGAGGATTCAGAAGCATTCACATTCCTGGGCTTTGGTTCAGAACTGTGAATGGCAAAAATGTTTTGTTTGTACAAGGCCCCATACAAAAAGAGCTTGTTCGTGGTCATGGTCTCTGAATGCTCTTTTACTATGCACAAAAGTTGATGGCAGTTTCCTGTAAGTGATTATAGTTAACTCTAAAGAACTTGCACACAGAAGCAAATATATGCCTTTAACACGGACTCTTTAGAAGGGGTATGTGCAGTAAAATATTCAAAAGCATCTGAATGGGGTCTGGTTTTGTTAGTAAGACATAGGTTTCCAACCTATTTGGGCACTTATCAAAAGAAAACAATACATGGAATAAATAACAGCTTAATTCTGTTTTCCCTGATGCTGCTTAAATTAGGGTAGGATAAATCCAGGTAGATTCTCAACACTTTCTGTTTGAATTTAGTTTCTCTCTGGTATGATGGGCAGTGAAAGGGAAAGACTAGAGAAGCCTAAGTTAATGAAATATCATAGTTTAGCTCTCAGTATTTTTCAAACAAGACCAGAATATCAAGAAATAGTGACAAATGATGTGTCACAAGGATGTTCATAGATTGGGTAATCTAACTTTGTTCTGTTTCCAGATGGAGACTTAAAGGCTTTGTGACAAAGATGAGACTGATGTTAGTGTGTGACACACACACACAACTGTTCCAGCAGCCAAATTCTGCTGCCTGATCTGTTAAAATGGCAGTGCTCTCATCCAGGCTCAACTGCGGCTCAGTAATCCCAAAAGAAACTTCCCAATAAATCCCAGCCTCCTTACCACTCAGTTCTGTGCATGATGTTTCAGTGTTGTGGAGCAATGGGCAAGCACAGCCACACCCCACGCCCCCACCCTGGTATTGCACTGTGGCACCTGGATTCTCTTGACTATAGCAGCTGTAGGGCTAAATGGTTATGTGATGGAATTCCGAGTGAAGTTTATGGGTTCTATATCAAACACACAGTAGATAAACAGATGTAATAAAATCAGGGAGCAAAGAGATCTCCAACTAGTCAAGGACAGATAAGGAAGGTCATGTCTCAACCTAAGCTCTGCATTTTCACCTGCATTCTACCTTGTCTTCACCTCAAATACGCTTGGAGCTAGAATACTTTGTTGCTTTGTGACTATGGTAGCAGCTATGATGGAACCAGACTACCAGTTTATCAACATAAACATGAAAAACATCCTTGAACAAATAATAGGATTGTTCAAGAGCAGCGGTTGCTCAGCCAAGCAGGTAGCATGCACATACATTCTCATACAGTCAAAACGGTTTTGCAGAAAAATGGTCATACCACTTTGTATATTCTTGAAAAAAAAAGGACCAAGACACTGCCTAACTAAGAAGGTAAGAAGTGAGTGCAAGAATGCAGCATCAAAGAAATATTTTTTTTTTTTTAATGATTTATAAGCACTGTGTCTCTCGAATTCACATCCAAAGAGTAAAACTCCTTTTAGAGGTTGACTACAAGACCTAGTATAAACAGAAAGTACTTGTTTAGATAAGTTAATTATTTACACTGGTCCCCAGGAACTTTTGATGCAAACCACAGTAATTTTCACCCCAAAAAAACCTCCAAAACAAAAAATCACAAAATACCATGAAGTAATATTAAACAGTACTTTTTAACAGTTACCTTTACCTATGATACACAACGTCCACACTATGTTGTAACAGTGGGTTATTTAACATAAAAAATCTAAAAATCAGGGCTTTTACTTTTTTTAATATCAATATGGGAAAAAGAAGTGAGCATTTCGTGTGAGTGGAAAGTAGCAGCTGTTAGCAGGTTTTTTGTGTAAATTCAGTCAGTGCACTTAGCTATAAAATGCTGATAAGAGTTAGTTAAAAAAAAAAGGTGAAGCACCCGGTTTATATTTATGTATTCATAGGCATAGTTAACAGACATCAGCAGGGAAGATGTGCTCCCACACTTTTTAAAAATCAACAGGAAAGCAGTGCACACAATGCAATTCCCTTTTGCATTAAATTTACTAAGTTAAATCAATTTTTATGAGCACATAGGCCAGACCTTTGGCACTTAATTCTTTCTGATCTTCTGCCTGCTAAATTCCATTTCCCAGTGTGCTAACACACAGTTTATTTTTAACAGGTAATTTGTTTGGACATTATTAAAAAGAAAATATTACAACTTCTAGCAATACTAAGGCACTAAAATGCCTGTCAAGTTTTAACTGTCTGCATACATACACACAAAAATAACAATTTGCACAAAGGGGAATTTTAGAGTTAAGAAAAATGCCCAGCTGTTCTCTTCAAGAGCATGAAGCAGCCCCCTACCTGATACTGATTTATGCACAGGCAGCATCACAGATAACTCACACTAATCTCTGTGCTCAACATGGAACTTCCAGTTACCGTGGCTGTTAAGTGTCTGGAGGGACTACTACAAAGTGACAGACAGGTTTTGAAGGGAAGCTCTTGAGACTGAGTCAATGGATTTGTCTTGTAATTATAATGATGGTAACTCAAAATTATCCTTTACCATGATTAGTGTCCTGAAAGGCACGTTTCCTTAATTATGGATTCTTTTTACAGCTGACTGCTACTTAAGAGTTGGTATGAGTGTCTTCTATACAAGATATGCAATTGGTTGAAAGGCCGCAGACAGAG
>NW_010123217.1:0-597 GCF_000699245.1 Pterocles gutturalis
GATCTGAGGTAAAAGTTTTATTTTTGGGGGAGTTTGGGGTGAAAATTGCGGTTTTGAGGGGTTTGTGAGGAGGTTTGAGGTAAAAGTTTTATTTTTGGGGCAGTTTGGGGTAAGAATCTGGGTTTTGTGGAGTTCATGAGGAGATTTGAGGTGAAAGTCTCGGTTTTGGGGAGTTTGTGAGAAGATTTGAGGTAAAAATCGTGTTTTTTGAGGAGTTTGTGAAGAGATCGGAGGTAAAAGTTTTATTTCGGGGGCAGTTTGGGGTGAACATCGCGGTTTTGAGGAGTTTGTGAGGGGGTCTGAGGTAAAAGTCTGGGTTTTGAGTGAGTTTGGGGTGAAAATGGCAGTTTTGTGAGGGGGTTTGTGGTAAAAAATCGCATTTTGGAGGACTTTACGAGGAGATCTGAGGTAAAAGTCTCTGTTTTGGGGAGTTTGTGAGGAGATTTGAGGTAAAAGTCCCAGTTTCGGGGGCTTTGTGAGGGGGGTTGGGGTGAAAGTCCCGGTTTTTGAGGAGTTTGTGAGGAGATCTGAGGTAAAAGTTTTATTTTTGTGGCAGTTTGGGGTGAAAATCGCGGTTTTGAGGGGTTTGTGAGGGAA
>NW_010123217.1:632-1181 GCF_000699245.1 Pterocles gutturalis
GAGGAGTTTGTGAGGGAACCTGAGGTAAAAGTTGAGGCTTTTTTGGGTTTCATGAGGAGATTTGAGGTAAAAGTCTCGATTTTGGGGTGTTTGAGGGGGGGGCCGTGAGGTAAAAGTCTCATTTTGGAGGGAGTTTGGGGGGAAAATGCCGGTTTTGAGAGGTTTGTGAGAGGATTTGCGGTAAAAATTGCGTTTTTGGGGAGTTTGTGAGGGGATCTGACGTAAAAGTCTCGGTTTTGCAGAGTTTGTGAGGAGATTTGGGATGAAAGTCCCGGTTTTTGAGGAGTTTTTGAGGAGATCTGAGGTAAAAGTTTTCTATTTTGGGGGCAGTTTGGGGTGAAAATCACGGTTCTGAGGAGTTTGTGAGGGGATCTGAGGTAAAAGTTTCATTTTTGTCGTACTTTGGGGTGAAAATCACGGTTTTGAGGAGTTTGTGAGGGGATTTGTGGTAAAAATTGTGTTTTTGAGGAGTCTCTGAGGAGATTTGAGGTAAAAGTCCCAGTTTCGGGGGCTTTGTGAGGGGATTTGGGGTGAAAGTCCCGGTTTTTG
>NW_010123217.1:1614-2537 GCF_000699245.1 Pterocles gutturalis
GCGAAGAGATCTGAGGTAAAAGTTTTATTTTTGGGGCAGTTTGGGGTGAAAATCGCGGTTTTGAGGAGTTTGTGAGGAGATCTGAGGTAAAAGTTGCTTTTTGGGGGACTTTGGGGTGAAAATAGCGGTTTTGAGATAAAAATCGCATTTTTGAGGAGTTTGTGAGGAGATGTGAGGTAAAAGTTTTATTTTTGGGGAGAATTTTGGGGTGAAAGTCAGGGTTTCGAGAGGTTTGTGAGGAGATTTGCGGCAAAAATCCCGTTTTTGGGGAGTTTGCGAGGAGATCTGAGGTAAAAGTTTTATTTTTGGGGGGAAACTTGGGGTTTCGTGGGGAGATCTGAGGTAAAAGCCTCGGTTTTGCGAAGTTTGAGGGGGGCTGTGAGGTAAAAGTCACGTTTCTGAGGGAGTTTGGGGTGAAAAATTGGGGTTTTGAGGAATTTCTGAGGGGATCTGAGGTGAAAGTGCCACTTTTGGGGGCTCTGTGAGGTAAAAGTTTAGTTTTTTGCGGAATTTGTGAGGAGATTTGAGATAAAAGTTCCAGTTTTGGGGTTTTTTGTGAGGGGATTTGAGGTAAAAACCCCGTTTTTGGGGAGTTTGAGGGGGGATGTGAGGTAAAAGTTGCGGTTTTTGAGAGTTCGTGAGGGGATTTGAGGTGAAAAATATGGATTTTTGTGTCATTTAAGGTAAGAAAATCACGTTTTGGGGGGAGTTTGGGATAAAATGTGAGGGGAAAGTTGTGGGTAAGAAAATCACGTTTTGGGGGAGTTTGGGATAAAATGTGAGGGGAAAGTTGTGGGTTTTGGAAGGTTTTGAGGTAAAAATGGTGTTTTTGGAGAGTTTGTGAGGAGATGTGAGGTAAAAGTCGTGGTTTTGGGGATTTTATGGGGGAATTTGGGGTAAAAATCCCATTTTGGGGGGGTTTG